>NW_027602428.1:0-36199 GCF_053455715.1 Rhinoraja longicauda
CACTTCAATGATCAGGGACTGTCATTAAAAATGATCAATATATATGACAGGCAATGGTGTTATTTTTTCTGCTTAATCTGCGTCTTTGATTGGGTGAATGTGAGGGGCTGGGGGTCCTGGAGCGGGGCCGGCGATGGGATCATCCGCCCGGGACTGACAGCTGGAAGATGCGGCGGTGAATGTGAGGAGCCGGAGCCCGGAGCGGAGAGACTGCGGCCGCCCTCTGGGATGCGCTCAGGGCGGGGGTTTATTAATGAGCCGCAGCGCTGAGGTGAGCGGATATTTCACCGCGCTCTTCACCTGCTCCCTGAACTTGGACTGGGTCACCGCGTAAATAAATGTGTTGGTGCAGCAGCTGAGATTCCTCAGCAAAAACCCGACGTAGTTAAAGATATATTGAGAATCATTCGGATCAGTTGCAGTTCCTGTGATCTGATAATAGACGAAGTTTACAACGTTGGTCATCCACAGGAGGATGAAGCTGCCGGAGATGGTGAAGAGTAAAACCACAGACCTCCTCCTGCTCTCCATCTCCGGGTCACTGCGCTTCTCCCCCTTGCTCTCACCCCTCAGCCCCTGACGGACCCGACTGGCCACTAAAATGTGCCGGACTGTCAGAGCGTTGAGCAGCAGGATCACAGCGAAAGGGAGGAATGGAGTTAAAACCGTGTCGATCCAGTCAAATGCCACCCACCCGGGGTCAGTGTAATAACTGTCCACCGTGTCACAGCCCCACGGGACATTGTCGATGGTTGTCCAGGGTTCCAGTGTGAAGTAGCGGGGAACGTTTTTCAGACACAGCAGAACGCCGGCTGTTGCGAGAACCGCAGCCGCAGTTTTCCCGGTGCAATATTTTGTTTTCAGCTTCTGGCAACAAATGGCGACAAAGCGATCAAAGGTGAAAGTGACGGTGAACCAGACAGAACAGTCTGTAGATGCAAACTGCAGTACAGTGTTAACATTGCACACAGGGGTGAGCGACAGGAAACTCCAATAAAAGTAATGGTATCGGATCTGAAACAAAATGACCTCGGTGATCAGGGTGAGTAGATCGGCCGCTGCCATGGCCACCAGGTAGCGAGTGGTGCAGGTGGAGAGGCCGCACTTTCCCCGGGACAGGATCACAATCGCCACTAAATTCACTGCGGAAAGAGAAGGTGACGGACACTGGGCATTACTGAACACGGTCTCCGGGGCTGAACACCGGCTCCACTTTCAGCTGAAGATCAGGAGTGTTGGAGTCGGTGCGCGGCTGCAGGTTTAACAATGTCAGACCCGGCTCCGACTGTGCCCGACCTGCCTGCTTCAGGGGAGAGGAGATAAGGCGACGGGCGGGGTAAAGGGCGGGGAGGGAACGAGCAGCCGCCCGCTACAATAGGCGGAATGGTCCTGTCTACAGTTAACCCCGCTCACAGTCTCTGATGGGGCCGGTTTCACAGACTTAACCGTGACCGGTCGCGTTTAACCAGGGCTCTGGGAACTCGGCATCTGATGGGGACGAGGAGTGTTCCAGAGGGAAGGCAGGGACAACTTAGGATCCGGCAGCAGAGTGGCTCCGTTAATGGATTCATTCCACAGTGAGTTCAGTTCGGTAACAACACACGCCGGTAGATCCGCGGCCACCGGTTCAGGAGATCGATCCAATTATTGACCAACAGGCAGGTTGAATCCGACTGTGACAGACTCCACAGTGAGACGTGTCCACAGGAGCGGGTGTTCACTCTGATCAATAACTCAGACACAGTGAACTTCACAATGTAAACCCCTCCCAGTCACACCGTCCCGGAGAGCTGCCTGTCCCGAGCACTGGGACAACTCTGGGCAAGGTCCCACTGAAGGCAAGAACAACATTCTAGTGGGTCCCGGCAGTGGGAGAAAAAGAGGGTTAGTTTCGGCTGTCTGAAAATAAGAAAAATCACAGCGTTAATTCAAAAATATTTCACTGAGAGGATTGATATACTTCACATATACTTGAACAACGATTATCAGTTGGGAATCTTGTAACAGAATCAGATTCAGGGCAACACCGGTGCACAGACGGAGTTATAAATTTTGAATTGTTCTGCTCACTTACCAGGGACTCCAACGGCAGCAATGATCACGTACAAGATTTTCTCCACGTCGAAATATTCCCAAAGCTTTTCCCCCATTTTCTCTGCCCAGCGACGTGTCCAAGTGAGCTACCGGTAATCTCTCGGAATGAAATGCCGGGGCAGAACATTCCGGAGATTTTATACCACTTTCCGTCTCCACCGGGACAATGAAGTTTCAATAGTGTTTAAAAATAGAGATTTTGAAATGATTCGCAAATAGATGACATCAGACAAGTGAAATCCCTGCTGAGACAGGTCGTGATTTATTCAGGGAATTGATTGAGAAACTCCAAAGACTGGGAATCGTGGCGATACTGAGGGATGGAAATTGGGAGCGGCATTGCTCCAGCAAAGAAGATATTGTTTCAAACTCCATCAGGTCCAACTCTCCGCCTCATGTTGTTTGTCTGATTTCCTTCAATCCGCTTCACTCACTAAGGCAATCCCAAATTCCAGGGACCCTCTCAGGGCTTCTGGTGCCCAGTTTGATGGTGGACCGGGCGACACGTTTGTCCACAGGTTGAGGAGTTAGGTCAACAGATCACCTCGCACTAAAGTGGCCCCTCCACTCTGGTTCACCGCTCAATATGATCGCGGCTTAACTGACTGCAACCTCAACCCCACACACCCGGCGAGGCCGGTAACCATTCACTCCTTGCTTGCCTGCAGTGGGTCTGATTTTGCGCCGGGACAATAACATTCTCTGCCTTCGTCACCTCTGAGGAGGAACGACCCAAAGACTCACCACACTCAGAGAACAGAAACATTGTGGCTTCAGAATTGTTCGAAACCCAAATAATACAGCGAATGATGCGGCACATCTCCCTCCTCCCTTTCTCTCTCCCTCCATCCTTACTGCTGCCCTCTCTTTGAACTGTGACTCTCTCTCCTACCCTCTCTATTCTCTCTTTCTGCGCCTCTGTTTCTGTGAACCTTTCACCCCTTACCCCTCCCTCCCCTCTCACTCTCACTGCATCTCTCCCTCAGTTTCTCTCTATCTATCTCACGCTTCACTCTCTCCCTTTTGCCAACCCACTCGCTCTGAACACCCCTCCCTCTTCATCTTCCCAATCTCCCTTTGATAATTCGCTGCCCCTCCATCTCTTCCCCTTTCGTCTTCTCAGCTATCTCTCCCTATCTGTCTCTCTCTCTCTTTTCCCCAACTCTCCTCCTGCTCGCCCCCACTTCTCTCTCCAACGCCATTCTTGGGGAAGTGCGGTTAGAACGTTTAGCCGCCATGGGATGTAACAGCTGTCCCTGTGCCTCTTCCCTGGGGACTGGAGAGAGTGTTTCCGACACCAATCTCTGTGACCCCCCTCCCCTCCGGTCCTTACACCCCTTCTCTATGACCCCATCCCTCCTGCCCCTACACCCCCTCTCTATGACCCCCTCCCTCCTGCCCTTACACCCCACACTCTCCTCGTCTCTGTGACACCCTCCCCTCCCGCCCCTACACCCCCTCCTGTCTCTGTGAACCCCTCCCCTCCGGCCCCTAAACTCCCTCTCCCTGTCTCTGTGACTCCCCTCTCGTCCTCTTCAAAGCCCCCACATCCTTCCTGTAGTGTGGGACGAACAGAACTGCGTGCAATACTCCAAATGCAGCCTGACCAAAGTCCTGGAGAGATGCATCTTGACGTCCTGGCTCTTGAACTCGATTCCGCGGCAGATGAAGGCAAGCGGACCACACGCCTTCTTCACCGCTCTGTCTACTTGTGTTGCCACTTTACGGGGAGTTCCAGAGTTTATCAGGAACAGTTTCTTTCTCTCCACAATCAGACTACTGCACGGAGTTAGTATTTAGAGTCACAGAGTGATGCAGCGTGGAAACAGGCCCTACCTTCGCCCCAACTTGCCCACACCGACCAACATGCCCTATCTACACTATTCCCACGTGCCCGCGTTTGGCCCATATCCCTCCAAACCTGTCATATCCATGTACCTGTCCAAGTGTCTCTTAAACTGTGTGATAGTCCCTGCCTCAACTTCCTTCTCCGGCAGCTCGTTCCATACACCCACCACCCGCTGTGTGGAAAAGTTGCCCCTCGGGTTCCTTCTAAATCTTTCCCCCCTCACCTTAAACCTATGTCCTCTGGTTCTCATTTCCCCTACTCTGGGCAAGGGACTCTGTGCATCTAGCCGATATATTCCTCTTATTTAATAGCATTTATTTCAAGAGGGCTTGCATATAGTCAAGTCATGTCAAGTCAATTTTATTTGTATAGCACATTTAAAAACAACCCACGTTGACCAAAGTGCTGTACATCTGTTAAGGTACTAAGGAAAAAATGAAACATACAGTAGCACACAAACATATCAGCACATACAAAACAGTTCACAGCGCCTCCTCAATGGGCCTCAAACGCTAGGGAGTAGAAATAGGTTTTGAGCCTGGACTTAAAGGAGTCGATGGAGGGGGCAGTTCTGATGGGGAGAGGGATGCTGTTCCGCAGTCTAGGAGCTGCAACCGCAAAAGCGTGTTAAACCCTGAGCTTAAGCCTAGACCGCGGGATAGTGAGTAGCCCCAAGTCGGCCGACCTGAGGGACCTGGAGTTAGAGAGGTGGGTTAGAAGATTTTTGATGTAGTGGGGGGGGAATGTCAATTTAGGGCTTTATATGTGAATAGGAGGAGCTTGAAGTTGATCCTGTACCGTACAGGGATCCAGTGGAGAGAGGCAGAATCGGCGTGATGTGGTCCCTTTTACGGGTACTCGTCACGAGTCTCGCTGCGGCGTTTTGGACCGGTTGCAGGCGGGACAGGGAAGATTGGCTGATCCCAGTGTATAGGGAGTTGCAGTAGTCTAGGCGGGAGGAAATGAGAGCGTGAATGGTTTTTTCAGTGCCGTCGAATTGGAGGAAAGGTTTGATTTTAGCTATGGTACGAAGTTGGAAGAAGCTGGCTTTTACCACAGCGTTGACTTGCTTGTCAAATTTTAATGCAGAGTCAAATAACACGCCGAGGTTTTTGACATGCGGTTTGACTAGGCAGGATAGGCTTCCAAGACTGCCTGTTATCGATTTGATGGAGTCGGGGGGCCTAATAGGATGACCTCAGGCTTGCTCTCGTTTAATTAGAGGAAGTTCTGTGCCATCCAACATTTTATGTCCTCAAGGCAGTGTAAGAGGCTGTTTAAATTTGACTGGTTGTAGGGCTTCAGGGGGAGGTAAAGCTGAGTGTCATCGGCATAGCAGTGGAAAGAAATGCCGTGCCTTTGAATGATTTGGCCAAGGGGGAGCATGTATAGAGAGAAGAGAATGGGGCCTAGGATGGAGCCTTGTGGAACTCCGCAGGAGGGGCTAGCTGGAGCAGAGGAATAACTGCCGATGTTGATGGCGAAACTCTTAACTTTGAGGTAGGAAGCGAACCAGCTCACGGCAGTGCCATCAATGCCAACCGCGTACCGGAGACGGTCAATAAGGATGGTGTGGTCCACTGTATCGAACGCTGCGCTGAGGTCGAGACGGAGCAGGATTGCACAGTCGCCGGTGTCGATGGCGAGAAGCAGGTCGTTGTGTACCTTCAACAAGGCAGACTCTGTGCTGTGGTGGGCTCTGAAACCTGACTGGAAACTTTCCAGGATGGTGTTTTGGTGTAGGTATGGCACTAATTGGTTTAGAATTGCCTTTTCAAGGACTTTTGACAGGAATGGCAGTTTGGAAATGGGTCTGTAGTTACTAGGCAAGGTGGGGTCTAGGTTAGGTTTTTTCAGTAGGGGCTGGACCACCGCGTGCTTGAAACAGGTTGGAACAGTGCCAGTGGCCAGAGAACTGTTGATAATAGAGCGATTATTGCAATGACATCCTTCAGAAGGGCAGTGGGGGCAGGATCAAGGGGGCAGGTTGCAGGTTTCATAGCGGAGACAAGCTTTGCAAGGGAGGATAGAGTGATGGGTTGGAAACAGTCCAATTTAGATGAACAGACTCGTGAGACAGCTAGGTCACGGGTGGGAGGGGAAATGTTCATTCTAATGTTCTCAACTTTGCTGGTGAAAAATTTAGCGAATTCTTCGCACTTAGCAGGGGACCTAACTAAGCTGGTACTGGGGGCGGGACATATAACAGAGGTAATTGTGCTAAATAGGACCTTGGAGTTATGAGAGTTTTTGGAAATAAGGTCGGAGAAGTATTGTGCTCTAGCAGACTTTACTGCTTCCTGGTATTTGAGAAGATTGTTTCTCAGAATTTCGAAGGAAATTTGAAGCTTGTCACATTTCCACCTCCGTTCTGATTTTCTGCACTCCCTTCTTAGGGCTTTGGTGGAGTCATTGAGCCAAGGCCGACCTTTGGGCTTAGGCTTTTTCATTTTAAGGGGAGCGATAGAATCCAGGATGGAAGAGCAAGTGATATTAAATAAAGAGGTGAGATCCTCAGTGCTGAGATGGGGGGGAGAAGCCTCAATAGTGCAGATGTTGGGGGCAGCTGTGAGAGCCTCGGAGAATTTACTGGCAGGCAATGAATTTATGTCGCGGGAGTAGCGAACAGGGAGATGAGATTTTGCGGGAGATAAAGGCAGAGATGCGTCAAAAATGATAGCACTGTGGTCCGATAGACAGGCCTCAGTAGTTTCAATGTTGTAGATTGTGAATCCGGACGATAACACTAGGTCGAGAGTATCCTAACTTGTGAGTGGGTCCCGTGGTGTGAAGAGTCTGTGGTCTCCGCAAAGCCATCAAGGGTGCCAAGAGACAATACCGGGAAAAACTTAAGTCCAAGTACAACCTCTGGGTCACACGGAGAATGTGGCACGGTCTGATTAAGATAAATGGATGCAAAGAATGTTCGGGGACGGCACGTGATGACGTAGGCACAGGTTGTGGTCTTCCAGCTCCTCCAAACAAAACTTAGAAAAGTACCGAGTAAGTTAAAAAAAAATGGAACAAAAGTTTCTTAGAAAGTCTATAATTCTCTATAAAGATCGGGGGATTATTGAAACATGTCTCCTAAACAAAAACTGAAGAAACATATTGGTTTAAAGAGATCGGGTGAGAAGAGGGAAGGAGGCCCTGTTGCGATGGAGAATCCTCGTGCTCAAGTTGAGAGGACTGATCCCGAAGAATGGCAAGCAGGAGCGGCGGCACCCGGGAGGAAGAAGCATGCCTCGCGTGAATACGGGGAACCGCGCATGCGCGAACAAGGGGAACCGTGCATGCGCGAAATGTCACAAGGGAAGTTAAAGAAACTACAATCCCAGGATGCCTCTGCCACAGATAGTGACATCGACCAGGACCAGGACCAAGAACATACAGACGATCAAGAAGATTCATCAGAAGATGAACCTTGCCTATTTGATAGACCTAAAGGTAAAATTGAAAGTAAAAAATATAGGGGAAGTATGGAAGAGATCTTACAAGAAGTATGTGAACAATTAAAAAATAATACCATCGCCACCAACAGAAGTTTAAAAAAAATGGATAAATTGGATAAAAAAGTTTAAAAATTGGAAGTTAAGACTGAAGATACTACTGAAAGAGTGAATAAGATCGAAGACAACGTAACTGCTTGGATAACAGAAAGGAAACAGATATTTGAAAACTGGACTTGTTGGAGAATACTAGTAGACGAAACAATATAAAGATTGTTGGTCTTGAAGAAGGCGCAGAGGGAGAAGATTCAATAGAATTCTTTCAAAAATGGATTCCGAATATTTTGGGAATGGAAAAAAGTGAAATCGAAATTGAAATTGAAAGGGCACATAGGGCATTAAGACCAAGTCCAAAACAGGGTCAGTATCCGAGATCAATTCTGATAAAATTATTGAGATATCAAGATAAAGAAAGAATTTTGAAGGCAGCTGCACAATGCATAAAGAATTCTACTCCTCCGAAAAGTGGAGAGAATAACCTTTTTTTCTATCCTGATATAAGTTATGAGCTTTTGAAGAGAAGGAAGGAATTCAACCCTGCGAAAAAAGCCCTGTGGCAAAAAGGTTATCGATTTTACCTGCGATACCCTGCAACACTGAATATTTTTATAGAAAGAGAAGGAAACAATTTTTTTACTGATTACCAGGAAGCTGAGGAATTTGCTTTAAAACTTCCAAAGGCTCACCAGATACAAGAAGAACGACAATGAGACATGGATTGAAACGGATATGAACGGAGAGAAGATAAAGGATATGAAATGTAAAGATTGAATGAATAATGATTGGGAGAAAAGGTTATGCTAGTTCGGGGGGGGGGTGGAGAACCACCAATTGATGACTGCGGGATTCATGTGTGTATTCATGGCGTGTGCCATGACCCGTAAAATGGAGGGAGGTAATGCTGTTTTCTTTTTTATAAACAGCATTAGTAGGGGGTTATTTTGGGTTTCTTTAACTATTTATTTTTCTTTTTCATCTTTTAGCCTGGATGTTGGGGGGGGGGGGGGGATGTACAGCAACATGGTGAATTTTAAGGAAACTCCCCAAAGAACCATGAGAAACGAGGTGTTAAGTAATGTTATAGATAGGAGTGATTTTGTTAAGAATAATGGTTAAATTACTGAACTTTTGAGTTTTAATGTTAATGGGTTAAATGGGCCGGTAAAAAGAAAAAGAATTTTAACACATATTAAAAAAATGAAGATAGATATAGCTTTTTTGCAGGAAATTCATTTAACAGAGATGGAACATCAGAAATTAAAAAGAGACTGGGTGGGAACGGTTACTGCAGCTTCATTCAATTCAAAAGCGAGGGGAGTTGCAATTTTGATTAATAAAACATTACCAATCAAAATACAAAATACAATTATTGATCCTGCGGGAAGATATGTGATTATACATTGCCAACTCTTTTCGGAATTATGGACCTTGATGAATATTTATGCCCCAAATGAAAATGATATAAAATTTATACAAGAAACTTTTTTGAATCTGGCCGATGCCCAAGATAAAATACTAATAGGTGGAGACTTTAATTTTTGCTTAGACCCAGTTTTAGATAGATCAGTTAGGACAGTTACAAAAACGAAAATAGCAAAATTAACTTTGTCATTGATGAAAGATTTAAATCTAACCGATATATAACCGAGGGACGGACAGAAGATTCTGTGGCAGCAGGAGGGACTTGAGGATGGTCTGTTGCCTCCCTGGTGCCAGGGTTCAACACATCACAGACCGGCTTCAGAAAATCCTAGTGAGGGAAGGCGATCAACCTGAAGTCGTTGTGCACGTGGGCACGAATGACGTCGGGCGGAAGAGGAAGGAGGTGCTACAGCGGGAGTTTAGAGAGTTGGGAAAAGCACTGAGAAGTAGGACGTCGAAGGTGGTTATCTCTGGACTGCTACCGGTACCTCGTGCTGGTGAGGCCAGGAACAGAGAGATAGAGGGTATGAATTTATGGCTGAGGGGCTGGTGCAGAGAGCAGGGATTTAGATTTCTGGACCACTGGGATCTCTTCTGGGCTAGGGGTGACTTGTACAAAAGGGACGGGTTGCATCTTAACAGCAGGGGGACAAACATTCTGGCAGGCAGGTTTGCTAGTGTGACACCTGTGGCTTTAAACTAAGTAGTGGGGGGGAGGGGTTAACAAATTGTGAATATGAAGATGAGGTCAAAGGGAATACAGGAGATATTGCAAAAGACTCTCGGAAGAATGGGAACAGAAGTTCTAGAGCGGAAAAGAAATTAAGGGCAGGGCCAATTGTGAACGATGTGAGAGAGGAGGTAAATACAGAAGTTAAAGTGTTGTACTTAAATGCGCGTAGTATAAAAAATAAAGTGGATGAGCTTGAGGCTCAGTTAGTCATGGGCAAGTATGATGTTGTAGGGATCACTGAGACATGGTTACAAGAGGACCAGGGCTGGGAACTGAATATTCAGGGGTACACAACGTATAGAAAAGACAGACAGGTGGGCAGAGGGGGTGGGGTTGCTCTGATGGTAAGGAATGATATTCATTCCCTTGCAAGGGGTGACATAGAATCAGGAGATGTTGAATCAGTATGGATAGAAATGAGAAATTGTAAGGGTAAAAAGACCCTAATGGGAGTTATCTATAGGCCCCCAAACAGTAGCCTCGACATAGGGTGCATGTTGAATCAGGAGATAAAATTGGCGTGTCAAAAATGTAATGCTACGGTGGTTATGGGAGATTTCAACATGCAGGTAGACTGGGAAAATCAGGTTGGAAATGGACCCCAGGAAAGAGAGTTTGTAGAGTGCCTTCGAGATGGATTCTTAGAACAGCTTGTACTGGAGCCTACCAGGGAGAAGGCAATTCTGGATTTAGTGTTGTGTAATGATCCTGATCTGATAAGGGGACTAGAGGTAAAAGAGCCATTAGGAGGCAGTGATCACAACATGATAAGTTTTACTCTGCAAATGGAAAGGCAGAAGGGAAAATCGGAAGTGTCGGTATTACAGTATAGCAAAGGGGATTACAGAGGCATGAGGCAGGAGCTGGCCAAAATTGACTGGAAGGAGGCCCTAGCAGGGAAGACGGTAGAACAGCAATGGCAGGTATTCCTGGGAATAATGCAGAGGTTGCAGGATCAATTTATTCCAAAGAGGTGGAAAGACTCTAAGGGGAGTAAGAGACACCTGTGGCTGACGAGGGAAGTCAGGGACAGCATAAAAATTAAGGAGAGGAAGTATAACATAGCAAAGAAGAGTGGGAAGACAGAGGATTGGGACTCTTTTAAAGAGCAACAAAAGTTAACTAAAAAGGCAATACGGGGAGAAAAGATGAGGTACGAGGGTAAACTAGCCAATAATATAAAGGAGGATAGCAAAAGTTTTTTTAGGTACGTGAAGAGGAAAAAAATAGTCAAGGCAAATGTGGGTCCCTTGAAGACAGAAGCAGGGGAATTTATTATGGGGAACAAAGAAATGGCAGACGAGTTAAACCGTTACTTTGGATCTGTCTTCACTGAGGAAGATACACACAATCTCCCAAATGTTCTAGGGGCCGGAGAACCTAGGGTGATGGAGGAACTGAAGGAAAACCACATTAGGCAGGAAATGGTTTTGGGTAGACTGATGGGACTGAAGGCTGATAAATCCCCAGGGCCTGATGGTCTGCATCCCAGAGTACTTAAGGAGGTGGCTCTAGAAATAGTGGAAGCATTGGAGATCATTTTTCAATGTTCTATAGATTCAGGATCAGTTCCTGTGGATTGGAGGATAGCAAAAGTTATCCCACTTTTTAAGAAAGGAGGGAGAGAGAAAACGGGTAATTATAGACCAGTTAGTCTGACATCAGTGGTGGGGAAGATGCTGGAGTCAATTATAAAAGACGAAATTGCTGAGCATTTGGATAGCAGTAACGGGATCATTCCGAGTCAGCATGGATTTACGAAGGGGAAATCATGCTTGACAAATCTACTGCAATTTTTTGAGGATGTAACTAGGAAAATTGACAAGGGAGAGTCAGTGGATGTGGTGTACCTCGACTTTCAGAAAGCCTTCGACAAGGTCCCACATAGGAGATTAGTGGGCAAAATTAGGGCACATGGTATTGGGGGTAGGGTACTGACATGGATAGAAAATTGGTTGACAGACAGAAAGCAAAGAGTGGGGATAAATGGGTCCCTTTCGGAATGGCAGGCAGTGACCAGTGGGGTACCGCAAGGTTCGGTGCTGGGACCCCAGCTATTTACGATATACATTAATGACTTAGACGAAGGGATTAAAAGTACCATTAGCAAATTTGCAGATGATACTAAGTTGGGGGGTAGTGTGAATTGTGAGGAAGATGCAATAAGGCTACAGGGTGACTTGGACAGGTTGTGTGAGTGGGCGGATACATGGCAGATGCAGTTTAATGTAGATAAGTGTGAGGTTATTCACTTTGGAAGTAAGAATAGAAAGGCAGATTATTATCTGAATGGTGTCAAGTTAGGAGGAGGGGGAGTTCAACGAGATCTGGGTGTCCTAGTGCATCAGTCAATGAAAGGAAGCATGCAGGTTCAGCAGGCAGTGAAGAAAGCCAATGGAATGTTGGCCTTCGTAACAAGAGGAGTTGAGTATAGGAGCAAAGAGGTCCTTCTACAGTTGTACCGGGCCCTGGTGAGACCGCACCTGGAGTACTGTGTGCAGTTTTGGTCTCCAAATTTGAGGAAGGATATTCTTGCTATGGAGGGCGTGCAGCGTAGGTTCACTAGGTTAATTCCCGGAATGGCGGGACTGTCGTATGTTGAAAGGCTGGAGCGATTGGGCTTGTATACACTGGAATTTAGAAGGATGAGGGGGGATCTTATTGAAACATATAAGATAATTAGGGGATTGGACACATTAGAGGCAGATAACATGTTCCCAATGTTGGGGGAGTCCAGAACAAGGGGCCACAGTTTGAGAATAAGGGGTAGGCCATTTAGAACGGAGATGAGGAAGAACTTTTTCAGTCAGAGGGTGGTGAAGGTGTGGAATTCTCTGCCTCAGAAGGCAGTGGAGGCCAGTTCGTTGGATGCTTTCAAGAGAGCTGGATAGAGCTCTTAAGGATAGCGGAGTGAGGGGGTATGGGGAGAAGGCAGGAACGGGGTACTGATTGAGTGATCAGCCATGATCGCATTGAATGGCGGTGCTGGCTCGAAGGGCTGAATGGCCTACTCCTGCACCTATTGTCTATTGTCTATTGTCTATATGGAGAAGACTTAACCCAAGAGAAAGAGATTATTCTTTTTACTCATATAGACATAAAACTTATTCGAGGATTGATCTCTTTTTATTATCAACAAACATACAGGAGAGAGTGAAAAATGTTGAATATAAAGCAAGAACATTATCAGATCACTCCCCTTTAACAATGTCGATGGTAATGATGGATAAAGAGGAAATTACTTCTAGATGGAGATTTAATTCAACATTATTAAATCGAGAAGATTTTTGTGAGTTTATGAGAAGACATATTCAATTTTATTTAGATACAAATTCCAACTCAGTTGATGATAAATTTGTTATATGGGATGCAATGAAAGCATATTTGAGAGGACAGATAATAAGTTATACTTCCAAAATTAAGAAAGAATATATGGCCGAAGTAGAGCAATTGGAGAAAGAAATTACAAAATTAGAAAAAGAATCTCAAAGGTATGTAACGGAAGAGAAACGAAGACAACTTATCAATAAGAAGTTACAATATAATAAGTTACAATAAGAAGTTACAATATAATACATTACAGACATACCGAACAGAAAAAGCAATTATGAGAACTAAACAGAGTACTATGAGTTAGGAGAGAGGTCACATAAGGTCCTTGCTTGGCAGTTGAAAGCCGAACAGTCTTCGAGAACGATTAACGCTATTAGAATAAATACAAATAAAATTACTTATAAACCTTTAGAAATTAATGAAACCTTTTTAAAAAAAAATTCTGAATTATACGTCAGAATCACAAAAAGATACGAATGAGATAGATTTTTTTAGCACAAATAAACCTTCCTAAATTAAATTTAGAAGAACAGATGGGATTAGATATGCCTTTTTCATTAAAAGAGGTCAAAGAAGTGTTAATATCACTACAGAGTAATAAATCCCCAGGAGAAGATGGGTTCCCGCCAGAATTTTATAAAAAATTTAAATAATTATTAATTCCTCCTTTTATGGAGGTAATACAGCAGGCGGAAAGAACACACAACCTCCCAGAGTCTTTTACGACAGCGATTTTAACAGTAATACCAAAAAAGATAGGGATCCTTTAAAACCAACATCATATAGACCTATATCTTTGCTGAATACAGATTATAAAATAGTAGCAAAATTTTTATCTAATAGATTGTCTAAGTATTTGCCAAAATTAGTACATATGGATCAAACTGGATTTATTAAAAATAGACATTCTGCAGATAATGTAACTAGGTTACTTAGTATAATGCATTTGGCACAAAAGAGGAATGAAATAAGTGTAGCAGTAGCTCTGGATGCAGAAAAAGCATTTGATAGGTTAGAGTGGGATTTTTTATATAAAGTATTGGAAAAATATGGGTTAGGAACAACTTTTATAAACTGGATTAAAACTCTAAATGTGAATCCCAAAGCTAAGGTAGTGACAAATGGCCAAATTTCAACACCGTTTCAATTAAAAAGGTCAACTAGACAAGGATGCCCATTATCACCTGCTTTATTTGTCCTGGCGATAGAACCGTTAGCTGAACTAATTAGAACTGACCCAGATATTAAGGGTTTTAAAGTCAATCAGGATGAATTTAAGATTAATTTATTTGCAGATGAGGTTTTGATACACTTAACAAAACCATTAGATTCGTTGCGCAAACTATCTTTTAGATTAGAAGAATATGGAAGAATATCAGGTTATAAAATAAATTGGGATAAAAGTGAAATTTTACCCCTTACTAAAGGAGATTACACTCAATGTCGATTACTAACCCAATTTAGATGGCCATTAATTGGTATAAAGTATTTAGGTATAAGAATTGATAATGATATGAAGAATTTATATAAATTAAATTGTTTATTATTACTAAGAAAAATAAAAGAGGACCTTGATAAATGGATGACATTACCAATAACATTAATAGGAAGAGTTTATGCCGTTAAAATGAATATATTTCCGAAATTACAATATTTATTCCAATCATTACCAATACAAGTACCACAGAAGTTTTTTCAAGAGTTAAATAAATATGTGCGGAAATTTCTTTGGAAAGGTAAAATGTCAACAATATCGTTGGAAAAATTGACATGGAAGTTTGATTCAGGAGGATTACAACTTCCGAACTTTAAGAATTATTATAAAGCAAACCAACTGAGGTTTATTGCATCTCTTTTTGAAGAAAAAAACCCGGCATGGATAAGAATAGAACGAGATAAAATAGGAGAAAATATACCAGAAGACTTTATATATAAATGGGAACCTAAATTGATACGGGGACTGAAAGAATCTCCATTATTAAAACACTTGATCGGATTATGGAATAAGGTAAATTTTGAGGATGAAACAAAAAAATCTTTATTAGGAAAGACAACTTTGATTCAGAATAGATTGATACCTTTTACAATGGATAACCAGCTTCTATAAAGGTGGCATCAAAAAGGGATTAGATATATAGGTGATTGCTTTGAAAAAAGGTATATTGATGTCATTTGAACAATTGAAAAATAAATATCATATATCAAATAATTCCCTTTTCTGTTACTTTCAATTAAGAGCTTATTTAAAAGATAAATTGGGTCAAACAATGTTATTGCCGAAATCTAAGGAAATTGAAAACCTAATTCAAAAAGGACAAATCATTTTTTTTACTTCTATTATATATAATCTAATTCAAAAAAGGCTCCTAAACAAGGAATTCATATATCAAGGCGAAAATGGGAAACGGATTTGAATATTAATATTGATGGAACAAATTGGTCAAAACTATGCCTTGACAGTATGAAAAATACAATAAATGTTCGGTTTAGACTAGTACAATATAACTTTCTGCATCAATTATATATCACACCACAAAAATTAAAGAGAATAAACTCAAGTTTATCTGACCAATGTTTTCGGTGCAATCAAGAAATTGGTACTTTGTTTCATTCTACTTGGTCCTGTTCAAAAATACAACCTTTTTGGACAAACTTAAGAAGCTTTTTAGAACAGATTATCGGAATACAACTTCCATACAACCCAAGATTTTTGTTATTGGGTGATGTTGAAGGAATAAGACAACAACTTAAAATGAATAAATATCAGAAAGAATTTATAAAAAATGCATTAGCAGTAGCCAAAAAAACTATCGCAGTTATTTGGAAATCTGATTCCTATTTAAGTATGGACCTTTGGAATAATGAAATTTCTAACTGTATCCCACTTGAAAAAATTACTTATAATTTAAGGAACAAATATGATACTTTTTTAAATATCTGGCGTCCTTATCTACAAAAGAGGGGCCTATATATATAGAAGAATTGTTCATATTTACAATGGTTCTTTTGGGAGAGATGTATATACATATACAGTTTATTCTGTTTGGAATTCCATGGGGCGTGTGCAGGACCACCAACAACCAGGCAGTCTTTAATCTTTTTTTCTTTTCTTTCTTTATCTTATTTGGGGTTAACATTTGAGAGGTTTTGCAAAATTATTGCAATTAATTTAATGCATATAACATCCATGGGGGGTCGCTAGATGACTTTAATGCAAGGCCATCACTGCATTTAACATTGCAGTAGCCTGCAAAGTTATCCTAATACGATGCATTAGTCACGTTTAACATTTGAGAGGTTTTGCAGGATTATTATTGCATTTCACATCGCAGGGTGTTGCAATATTTCTTTAATGCAAGGCGATCTCTGCATTTAACATTGCAGCAGCCAGAAAAGTCATCCTAATGCGATGCATTTGTTGCATTTAACATTTGAGAGGTTTTGCAAAATTATTGCAATTAATTTAATGCATATAACATCCATGGGGGGTCGTTAGATGACTTTAATGCAAGGCCATCACTGCATTTAACATTGCAGTAGCCTGCAAAGTTATCCTAATACGATGCGATGCATTTAACATTTGAGAGGTTTTGCAGGATTATTATTGCATTTCACATCGCAGGGTGTTGCAATATTTCTTTAATGCAAGGCGATCACTGCATTTAACATTGCAGCAGCCTGAAAAATCATCCTAATGCGATGCCGGGGGTAGTAAATACAATAATAATACTATAGTAATAATAATTTATATTATTAATAATAATAAGAATTAATCAAATATTGATTGATTGATCGATCGGTGGGTGGGTGGATGGATGTCAGGGGGAACCGTACACCAATAAAGATTTTAATGGTACCATGCATTAGTTGCATTGAACATTTGAGAGATTTTGCATGATTATTACAATGATTTTAATGCGTTTAATACCCCAGAACAGCTGCAATTTTGCTTTAATGCAAGGCCTGCGCTGCATTTAACATTGCAGGAGCCTGCAAAGTTGTTCTAATGCGTTGCATTAATTGCATTTAACATTTGAGAGGTTTTGCAAAATTATTGCAATTAATTTTATTGCATTTAACATCCCAAAGGAGTTGCAATATTGCTTTAATGCAACGCCAGCGCTGCATTTAACAATGCAGCAGCCTGCAAAGTTATCCTAATACGATGCTTTAGTCGCATTTAACATTTGAGAGGTTTTGCAGGATTATTATTGCATTTCACATCGCAGGGTGTTGCAATATTTCTTTAATGCAAGGCGATCACTGCATTTAACATTGCAGCAGCCAGAAAAGTCATCCTAATGCGATGCATTTGTTGCATTTAACATTTGAGAGGTTTTGCAAAATTATTGCAATTAATTTAATGCATATAACATCCATAGGGGGTCGCTAGATGACTTTAATGCAAGGCCATCACTGCATTTAACATTGCAGTAGCCTGCAAAGTTATCCTAATACGATGCATTAGTCACGTTTAACATTTGAGAGGGTTTGCAGGATTATTATTGCATTTCACATCGCAGGGTGTTGCAATATTTCTTTCATGCAAGGCGATCACTGCATTTAACATTGCAGCAGCCAGAAAAGTCATCCTAATGCGATGCATTTGTTGCATTTAACATTTGAGAGGTTTTGCAAAATTATTGCAATTAATTTAATGCATATAACATCCATGGGGGGTCGCTAGATGACTTTAATGCAAGGCCATCACTGCATTTAACATTGCAGTAGCCTGCAAAGTTATCCTAATACGATGCATTAGTCACGTTTAACATTTGAGAGGTTTTGCAGGATTATTATTGCATTTCACATCGCAGGGTGTTGCAATATTTCTTTAATGCAAGGCGATCACTGCATTTAACATTGCAGCAGCCTGAAAAGTCATCCTAATGCGATGCCGGGGGTAGTAAATACAATAATAATACTATAGTAATAATAATTTATATTATTAATAATAATAAGAATTAATCAAAGATTGATTGATTGATCGATCGGTGGGTGGGTGGATGGATGTCAGGGGGAACCGTACACCAATAAAGATTTTAATGGTACCATGCATTAGTTGCATTGAACATTTGAGAGATTTTGCATGATTATTACAATGATTTTAATGCGTTTAATACCCCAGAACAGCTGCAATTTTGCTTTAATGCAAGGCCTGCGCTGCATTTAACATTGCAGGAGCCTGCAAAGTTGTTCTAATGCGTTGCATTAATTGCATTTAACATTTGAGAGGTTTTGCAAAATTATTGCAATTAATTTTATTGCATTTAACATCCCAGGGGGTTGCAATATTGCTTTAATGCAACGCCAGCGCTGCATTTAACAATGCAGCAGCCTGCAAAGTTATCCTAATACGATGCTTTAGTCGCATTTAACATTTGAGAGGTTTTGCAGGATTATTATTGCATTTCACATCGCAGGGTGTTGCAATATTTCTTTAATGCAAGGCGATCACTGCATTTAACATTGCAGCAGCCAGAAAAGTCATCCTAATGCGATGCATTTGTTGCATTTAACATTTGAGAGGTTTTGCAAAATTATTGCAATTAATTTAATGCATATAACATCCATAGGGGGTCGCTAGATGACTTTAATGCAAGGCCATCACTGCATTTAACATTGCAGTAGCCTGCAAAGTTATCCTAATACGATGCATTAGTCACGTTTAACATTTGAGAGGGTTTGCAGGATTATTATTGCATTTCACATCGCAGGGTGTTGCAATATTTCTTTAATGCAAGGCGATCACTGCATTTAACATTGCAGCAGCCAGAAAAGTCATCCTAATGCGATGCATTTGTTGCATTTAACATTTGAGAGGTTTTGCAAAATTATTGCAATTAATTTAATGCATATAACATCCATGGGGGGTCGCTAGATGACTTTAATGCAAGGCCATCACTGCATTTAACATTGCAGTAGCCTGCAAAGTTATCCTAATACGATGCGATGCATTTAACATTTGAGAGGTTTTGCAGGATTATTATTGCATTTCACATCGCAGGGTGTTGCAATATTTCTTTAATGCAAGGCGATCACTGCATTTAACATTGCAGCAGCCTGAAAAGTCATCCTAATGCGATGCCGGGGGTAGTAAATACAATAATAATACTATAGTAATAATAATTTATATTATTAATAATAATAAGAATTAATCAAAGATTGATTGATTGATC
Source organism: Rhinoraja longicauda (assembly GCF_053455715.1). Classification (NCBI taxonomy): domain Eukaryota; kingdom Metazoa; phylum Chordata; class Chondrichthyes; order Rajiformes; family Arhynchobatidae; genus Rhinoraja; species Rhinoraja longicauda. The sequence continues at coordinate 19,120 of NW_027602428.1, forward strand.
GATCGGTGGGTGGGTGGATGGATGTCAGGGGGAACCGTACACCAATAAAGATTTTAATGGTACCATGCATTAGTTGCATTGAACATTTGAGAGATTTTGCATGATTATTACAATGATTTTAATGCGTTTAATACCCCAGAACAGCTGCAATTTTGCTTTAATGCAAGGCCTGCGCTGCATTTAACATTGCAGGAGCCTGCAAAGTTGTTCTAATGCGTTGCATTAATTGCATTTAACATTTGAGAGGTTTTGCAAAATTATTGCAATTAATTTTATTGCATTTAACATCCCAGGGGGTTGCAATATTGCTTTAATGCAACGCCAGCGCTGCATTTAACAATGCAGCAGCCTGCAAAGTTATCCTAATACGATGCTTTAGTCGCATTTAACATTTGAGAGGTTTTGCAGGATTATTATTGCATTTCACATCGCAAGGTGTTGCAATATTTCTTTAATGCAAGGCGATCACTGCATTTAACATTGCAGCAGCCAGAAAAGTCATCCTAATGCGATGCATTTGTTGCATTTAACATTTGAGAGGTTTTGCAAAATTATTGCAATTAATTTAATGCATATAACATCCATAGGGGGTCGCTAGATGACTTTAATGCAAGGCCATCACTGCATTTAACATTGCAGTAGCCTGCAAAGTTATCCTAATACGATGCATTAGTCACGTTTAACATTTGAGAGGGTTTGCAGGATTATTATTGCATTTCACATCGCAGGGTGTTGCAATATTTCTTTAATGCAAGGCGATCACTGCATTTAACATTGCAGCAGCCAGAAAAGTCATCCTAATGCGATGCATTTGTTGCATTTAACATTTGAGAGGTTTTGCAAAATTATTGCAATTAATTTAATGCATATAACATCCATGGGGGTCGCTAGATGACTTTAATGCAAGGCCATCACTGCATTTAACATTGCAGTAGCCTGCAAAGTTATCCTAATACGATGCATTAGTCACGTTTAACATTTGAGAGGTTTTGCAGGATTATTATTGCATTTCACATCGCAGGGTGTTGCAATATTTCTTTAATGCAAGGCGATCACTGCATTTAACATTGCAGCAGCCTGAAAAGTCATCCTAATGCGATGCCGGGGGTAGTAAATACAATAATAATACTATAGTAATAATAATTTATATTATTAATAATAATAAGAATTAATCAAAGATTGATTGATTGATCGATCGGTGGGTGGGTGGATGGATGTCAGGGGGAACCGTACACCAATAAAGATTTTAATGGTACCATGCATTAGTTGCATTGAACATTTGAGAGATTTTGCATGATTATTACAATGATTTTAATGCGTTTAATACCCCAGAACAGCTGCAATTTTGCTTTAATGCAAGGCCTGCGCTGCATTTAACATTGCAGGAGCCTGCAAAGTTGTTCTAATGCGTTGCATTAATTGCATTTAACATTTGAGAGGTTTTGCAAAATTATTGCAATTAATTTTATTGCATTTAACATCCCAGGGGGTTGCAATATTGCTTTAATGCAACGCCAGCGCTGCATTTAACAATGCAGCAGCCTGCAAAGTTATCCTAATACGATGCTTTAGTCGCATTTAACATTTGAGAGGTTTTGCAGGATTATTATTGCATTTCACATCGCAGGGTGTTGCAATATTTCTTTAATGCAAGGCGATCACTGCATTTAACATTGCAGCAGCCAGAAAAGTCATCCTAATGCGATGCATTTGTTGCATTTAACATTTGAGAGGTTTTGCAAAATTATTGCAATTAATTTAATGCATATAACATCCATAGGGGGTCGCTAGATGACTTTAATGCAAGGCCATCACTGCATTTAACATTGCAGTAGCCTGCAAAGTTATCCTAATACGATGCATTAGTCACGTTTAACATTTGAGAGGGTTTGCAGGATTATTATTGCATTTCACATCGCAGGGTGTTGCAATATTTCTTTAATGCAAGGCGATCACTGCATTTAACATTGCAGCAGCCAGAAAAGTCATCCTAATGCGATGCATTTGTTGCATTTAACATTTGAGAGGTTTTGCAAAATTATTGCAATTAATTTAATGCATATAACATCCATGGGGGGTCGCTAGATGACTTTAATGCAAGGCCATCACTGCATTTAACATTGCAGTAGCCTGCAAAGTTATCCTAATACGATGCGATGCATTTAACATTTGAGAGGTTTTGCAGGATTATTATTGCATTTCACATCGCAGGGTGTTGCAATATTTCTTTAATGCAAGGCGATCACTGCATTTAACATTGCAGCAGCCTGAAAAGTCATCCTAATGCGATGCCGGGGGTAGTAAATACAATAATAATACTATAGTAATAATAATTTATATTATTAATAATAATAAGAATTAATCAAAGATTGATTGATTGATTGATCGATCGGTGGGTGGGTGGATGGATGTCAGGGGGAACCGTACACCAATAAAGATTTTAATGGTACCATGCATTAGTTGCATTGAACATTTGAGAGATTTTGCATGATTATTACAATGATTTTAATGCGTTTAATACCCCAGAACAGCTGCAATTTTGCTTTAATGCAAGGCCTGCGCTGCATTTAACATTGCAGGAGCCTGCAAAGTTGTTCTAATGCGTTGCATTAATTGCATTTAACATTTGAGAGGTTTTGCAAAATTATTGCAATTAATTTTATTGCATTTAACATCCCAAAGGGGTTGCAATATTGCTTTAATGCAACGCCAGCGCTGCATTTAACAATGCAGCAGCCTGCAAAGTTATCCTAATACGATGCTTTAGTCGCATTTAACATTTGAGAGGTTTTGCAGGATTATTATTGCATTTCACATCGCAGGGTGTTGCAATATTTCTTTAATGCAAGGCGATCACTGCATTTAACATTGCAGCAGCCAGAAAAGTCATCCTAATGCGATGCATTTGTTGCATTTAACATTTGAGAGGTTTTGCAAAATTATTGCAATTAATTTAATGCATATAACATCCATAGGGGGTCGCTAGATGACTTTAATGCAAGGCCATCACTGCATTTAACATTGCAGTAGCCTGCAAAGTTATCCTAATACGATGCATTAGTCACGTTTAACATTTGAGAGGGTTTGCAGGATTATTATTGCATTTCACATCGCAGGGTGTTGCAATATTTCTTTAATGCAAGGCGATCACTGCATTTAACATTGCAGCAGCCAGAAAAGTCATCCTAATGCGATGCCGGGGGTAGTAAATACAATAATAATACTATAGTAATAATAATTTATATTATTAATAATAATAAGAATTAATCAAAGATTGATTGATTGATCGATCGGTGGGTGGGTGGATGGATGTCAGGGGGAACCGTACACCAATAAAGATTTTAATGGTACCATGCATTAGTTGCATTGAACATTTGAGAGATTTTGCATGATTATTACAATGATTTTAATGCGTTTAATACCCCAGAACAGCTGCAATTTTGCTTTAATGCAAGGCCTGCGCTGCATTTAACATTGCAGGAGCCTGCAAAGTTGTTCTAATGCGTTGCATTAATTGCATTTAACATTTGAGAGGTTTTGCAAAATTATTGCAATTAATTTTATTGCATTTAACATCCCAGGGGGTTGCAATATTGCTTTAATGCAACGCCAGCGCTGCATTTAACAATGCAGCAGCCTGCAAAGTTATCCTAATACGATGCTTTAGTCGCATTTAACATTTGAGAGGTTTTGCAGGATTATTATTGCGTTTCACATCGCAGGGTGTTGCAATATTTCTTTAATGCAAGGCGATCACTGCATTTAACATTGCAGCAGCCAGAAAAGTCATCCTAATGCGATGCATTTGTTGCTTTTAACATTTGAGAGGTTTTGCAAAATTATTGCAATTAATTTAATGCATATAACATCCATGGGGGGTCGCTAGATGACTTTAATGCAAGGCCATCACTGCATTTAACATTGCAGTAGCCTGCAAAGTTATCCTAATACGATGCATTAGTCACATTTAACATTTGAGAGGTTTTGCAGGATTATTATTGCATTTCACATCGCAGGGTGTTGCAATATTTCTTTAATGCAAGGCGATCACTGCATTTAACATTGGAGCAGCCTGAAAAATCATCCTAATGCGATGCCGGGGGTAGTAAATACAATAATAATACTATAGTAATAATAATTTATATTATTAATAATAATAAGAATTAATCAAAGATTGATTGATTGATCGATCGGTGGGTGGGTGGATGGATGTCAGGGGGAACCGTACACCAATAAAGATTTTAATGGTACCATGCATTAGTTGCATTGAACATTTGAGAGATTTTGCATGATTATTACAATGATTTTAATGCGTTTAATACCCCAGAACAGCTGCAATTTTGCTTTAATGCAAGGCCTGCGCTGCATTTAACATTGCAGGAGCCTGCAAAGTTGTTCTAATGCGTTGCATTAATTGCATTTAACATTTGAGAGGTTTTGCAAAATTATTGCAATTAATTTTATTGCATTTAACATCCCAGGGGGTTGCAATATTGCTTTAATGCAACGCCAGCGCTGCATTTAACAATGCAGCGGCCAGAAAAGTCATCCTAATGCGATGCATTTGTTGCATTTAACATTTGAGAGGTTTTGCAAAATTATTGCAATTAATTTAATGCATATAACATCCATGGGGGGTCGCTAATGCAAGGCCATCACTGCATTTAACATTGCAGTAGCCTGCAAAGTTATCCTAATACGATGCATTAGTCACGTTTAACATTTGAGAGGTTTTGCAGGATTATTATTGCATTTCACATCGCAGGGTGTTGCAATATTTCTTTAATGCAAGGCGATCACTGCATTTAACATTGCAGCAGCCTGAAAAGTCATCCTAATGTGATGCCGGGGGTAGTAAATACAATAATAATACTATAGTAATAATAATTTATATTATTAATAATAATAAGAATTAATCAAAGATTGATTGATTGATCGATCGGTGGGTGGGTGGATGGATGTCAGGGGGAACCGTACACCAATAAAGATTTTAATGGTACCATGCATTAGTTGCATTGAACATTTGAGAGATTTTGCATGATTATTACAATGATTTTAATGCGTTTAATACCCCAGAACAGCTGCAATTTTGCTTTAATGCAAGGCCTGCGCTGCATTTAACATTGCAGGAGCCTGCAAAGTTGTTCTAATGCGTTGCATTAATTGCATTTAACATTTGAGAGGTTTTGCAAAATTATTGCAATTAATTTTATTGCATTTAACATCCCAGGGGGTTGCAATATTGCTTTAATGCAACGCCAGCGCTGCATTTAACAATGCAGCAGCCTGCAAAGTTATCCTAATACGATGCTTTAGTCGCATTTAACATTTGAGAGGTTTTGCAGGATTATTATTGCATTTCACATCGCAGGGTGTTGCAATATTTCTTTAATGCAAGGCGATCACTGCATTTAACATTGCAGCAGCCAGAAAAGTCATCCTAATGCGATGCATTTGTTGCTTTTAACATTTGAGAGGTTTTGCAAAATTATTGCAATTAATTTAATGCATATAACATCCATGGGGGGTCGCTAGATGACTTTAATGCAAGGCCATCACTGCATTTAACATTGCAGTAGCCTGCAAAGTTATCCTAATACGATGCATTAGTCACGTTTAACATTTGAGAGGTTTTGCAGGATTATTATTGCATTTCACATCGCAGGGTGTTGCAATATTTCTTTAATGCAAGGCGATCACTGAATTTAACATTGCAGCAGCCTGAAAAGTCATCCTAATGCGATGCCGGGGGTAGTAAATACAATAATAATACTATAGTAATAATAATTTATATTATTAATAATAATAAGAATTAATCAAAGATTGATTGATTGATCGATCGGTGGGTGGGTGGATGGATGTCAGGGGGAACCGTACACCAATAAAGATTTTAATGGTACCATGCATTAGTTGCATTGAACATTTGAGAGATTTTGCATGATTATTACAATGATTTTAATGCGTTTAATACCCCAGAACAGCTGCAATTTTGCTTTAATGCAAGGCCTGCGCTGCATTTAACATTGCAGGAGCCTGCAAAGTTGTTCTAATGCGTTGCATTAATTGCATTTAACATTTGAGAGGTTTTGCAAAATTATTGCAATTAATTTTATTGCATTTAACATCCCAGGGGGTTGCAATATTGCTTTAATGCAACGCCAGCGCTGCATTTAACAATGCAGCAGCCTGCAAAGTTATCCTAATACGATGCTTTAGTCGCATTTAACATTTGAGAGGTTTTGCAGGATTATTATTGCATTTCACATCGCAGGGTGTTGCAATATTTCTTTAATGCAAGGCGATCACTGCATTTAACATTGCAGCAGCCAGAAAAGTCATCCTAATGCGATGCATTTGTTGCATTTAACATTTGAGAGGTTTTGCAAAATTATTGCAATTAATTTAATGCATATAACATCCATGGGGGGTCGCTAGATGACTTTAATGCAAGGCCATCACTGCATTTAACATTGCAGTAGCCTGCAAAGTTATCCTAATACGATGCATTAGTCACGTTTAACATTTGAGAGGTTTTGCAGGATTATTATTGCATTTCACATCGCAGGGTGTTGCAATATTTCTTTAATGCAAGGCGATCACTGCATTTAACATTGCAGCAGCCTGAAAAGTCATCCTAATGCGATGCCGGGGGTAGTAAATACAATAATAATACTATAGTAATAATAATTTATATTATTAATAATAATAAGAATTAATCAAAGATTGATTGATTGATCGATCGGTGGGTGGGTGGATGGATGTCAGGGGGAACCGTACACCAATAAAGATTTTAATGGTACCATGCATTAGTTGCATTGAACATTTGAGAGATTTTGCATGCTTATTACAATGATTTTAATGCGTTTAATACCCCAGATCAGCTGCAATTTTGCTTTAATGCAAGGCCTGCGCTGCATTTAACATTGCAGGAGCCTGCAAAGTTGTTCTAATGCGTTGCATTAATTGCATTTAACATTTGAGAGGTTTTGCAAAATTATTGCAATTAATTTTATTGCATTTAACATCCCAGGGGGTTGCAATATTGCTTTAATGCAACGCCAGCGCTGCATTTAACAATGCAGCAGCCTGCAAAGTTATCCTAATACGATGCTTTAGTCGCATTTAACATTTGAGAGGTTTTGCAGGATTATTATTGCATTTCACATCGCAGGGTGTTGCAATATTTCTTTAATGCAAGGCGATCACTGCATTTAACATTGCAGCAGCCAGAAAAGTCATCCTAATGCGATGCATTTGTTGCTTTTAACATTTGAGAGGTTTTGCAAAATTATTGCAATTAATTTAATGCATATAACATCCATGGGGGGTCGCTAGATGACTTTAATGCAAGGCCATCACTGCATTTAACATTGCAGTAGCCTGCAAAGTTATCCTAATACGATGCATTAGTCACATTTAACATTTGAGAGGTTTTGCAGGATTATTATTGCATTTCACATCGCAGGGTGTTGCAATATTTCTTTAATGCAAGGCGATCACTGCATTTAACATTGGAGCAGCCTGAAAAATCATCCTAATGCGATGCCGGGGGTAGTAAATACAATAATAATACTATAGTAATAATAATTTATATTATTAATAATAATAAGAATTAATCAAAGATTGATTGATTGATCGATCGGTGGGTGGGTGGATGGATGTCAGGGGGAACCGTACACCAATAAAGATTTTAATGGTACCATGCATTAGTTCCATTGAACATTTGAGAGATTTTGCATGATTATTACAATGATTTTAATGCGTTTAATACCCCAGAACAGCTGCAATTTTGCTTTAATGCAAGGCCTGCGCTGCACTTAACATTGCAGGAGCCTGCAAAGTTGTTCTAATGCGTTGCATTAATTGCATTTAACATTTGAGAGGTTTTGCAAAATTATTGCGATTAATTTTATTGCATTTAACATCCCAAAGGGGTTGCAATATTGCTTTAATGCAACGCCAGCGCTGCATTTAACAATGCAGCAGCCTGCAAAGTTATCCTAATACGATGCTTTAGTCGCATTTAACATTTGAGAGGTTTTGCAGGATTATTATTGCATTTCACATCGCAGGGTGTTGCAATATTTCTTTAATGCAAGGCGATCACTGCATTTAACATTGCAGCAGCCAGAAAAGTCATCCTAATGCGATGCATTTGTTGCATTTAACATTTGAGAGGTTTTGCAAAATTATTGCAATTAATTTAATGCATATAACATCCATAGGGGGTCGCTAGATGACTTTAATGCAAGGCCATCACTGCATTTAACATTGCAGTAGCCTGCAAAGTTATCCTAATACGATGCATTAGTCACGTTTAACATTTGAGAGGGTTTGCAGGATTATTATTGCATTTCACATCGCAGGGTGTTGCAATATTTCTTTAATGCAAGGCGATCACTGCATTTAACATTGCAGCAGCCAGAAAAGTCATCCTAATGCGATGCATTTGTTGCATTTAACATTTGAGAGGTTTTGCAAAATTATTGCAATTAATTTAATGCATATAACATCCATGGGGGGTCGCTAGATGACTTTAATGCAAGGCCATCACTGCATTTAACATTGCAGTAGCCTGCAAAGTTATCCTAATACGATGCATTAGTCACGTTTAACATTTGAGAGGTTTTGCAGGATTATTATTGCATTTCACATCGCAGGGTGTTGCAATATTTCTTTAATGCAAGGCGATCACTGCATTTAACATTGCAGCAGCCTGAAAAGTCATCCTAATGCGATGCCGGGGGTAGTAACTACAATAATAATACTATAGTAATAATAATTTATATTATTAATAATAATAAGAATTAATCAAAGATTGATTGATTGATCGATCGGTGGGTGGGTGGATGGATGTCAGGGGGAACCGTACACCAATAAAGATTTTAATGGTACCATGCATTAGTTGCATTGAACATTTGAGAGATTTTGCATGATTATTACAATGATTTTAATGCGTTTAATACCCCAGAACAGCTGCAATTTTGCTTTAATGCAAGGCCTGCGCTGCATTTAACATTGCAGGAGCCTGCAAAGTTGTTCTAATGCGTTGCATTAATTGCATTTAACATTTGAGAGGTTTTGCAAAATTATTGCAATTAATTTTATTGCATTTAACATCCCAAAGGGGTTGCAATATTGCTTTAATGCAACGCCAGCGCTGCATTTAACAATGCAGCAGCCTGCAAAGTTATCCTAATACGATGCTTTAGTCGCATTTAACATTTGAGAGGTTTTGCAGGATTATTATTGCATTTCACATCGCAGGGTGTTGCAATATTTCTTTAATGCAAGGCGATCACTGCATTTAACATTGCAGCAGCCAGAAAAGTCATCCTAATGCGATGCATTTGTTGCTTTTAACATTTGAGAGGTTTTGCAAAATTATTGCAATTAATTTAATGCATATAACATCCATGGGGGGTCGCTAGATGACTTTAATGCAAGGCCATCACTGCATTTAACATTGCAGAAGCCTGCAAAGTTATCCTAATACGATGCATTAGTCACGTTTAACATTTGAGAGGTTTTGCAGGATTATTATTGAATTTCACATCGCAGGGTGTTGCAATATTTCTTTAATGCAAGGCGATCACTGCATTTAACATTGCAGCAGCCTGAAAAGTCATCCTAATGCGATGCCGGGGGTAGTAACTACAATAATAATACTATAGTAATAATAATTTATATTATTAATAATAATAAGAATTAATCAAAGATTGATTGATTGATCGATCGGTGGGTGGGTGGATGGATGTCAGGGGGAACCGTACACCAATAAAGATTTTAATGGTACCATGCATTAGTTGCATTGAACATTTGAGAGATTTTGCATGATTATTACAATGATTTTAATGCGTTTAATACCCCAGAACAGCTGCAATTTTGCTTTAATGCAAGGCCTGCGCTGCATTTAACATTGCAGGAGCCTGCAAAGTTGTTCTAATGCGTTGCATTAATTGCATTTAACATTTGAGAGGTTTTGCAAAACTATTGCAATTAATTTTATTGCATTTAACATCCCAAAGGGGTTGCAATATTGCTTTAATGCAACGCCAGCGCTGCATTTAACAATGCAGCAGCCTGCAAAGTTATCCTAATACGATGCTTTAGTCGCATTTAACATTTGAGAGGTTTTGCAGGATTATTATTGCATTTCACATCGCAGGGTGTTGCAATATTTCTTTAATGCAAGGCGATCACTGCATTTAACATTGCAGCAGCCAGAAAAGTCATCCGAATGCGATGCATTTGTTGCATTTAACATTTGAGAGGTTTTGCAAAATTATTGCAATTAATTTAATGCATATAACATCCATGGGGGGTCGCTAGATGACTTTAATGCAAGGCCATCACTGCATTTAACATTGTAGTAGCCTGCAAAGTTATCCTAATACGATGCATTAGTCACGTTTAACATTTGAGAGGTTTTGCAGGATTATTATTGCATTTCACATCGCAGGGTGTTGCAATATTTCTTTAATGCAAGGCGATCACTGCATTTAACATTGCAGCAGCCTGAAAAGTCATCCTAATGCGATGCCGGGGGTAGTAACTACAATAATAATACTATAGTAATAATAATTTATATTATTAATAATAATAAGAATTAATCAAAGATTGATTGATTGATCGATCGGTGGGTGGGTGGATGGATGTCAGGGGGAACCGTACACCAATAAAGATTTTAATGGTACCATGCATTAGTTGCATTGAACATTTGAGAGATTTTGCATGCTTATTACAATGATTTTAATGCGTTTAATACCCCAGAACAGCTGCAACTTTGCTTTAATGCAAGGCCTGCGCTGCATTTAACATTGCAGGAGCCTGCAAAGTTGTTCTAATGCGTTGCATTAATTGCATTTAACATTTGAGAGGTTTTGCAAAATTATTGCAATTAATTTTATTGCATTTAACATCCCAGGGGGTTGCAATATTGCTTTAATGCAACGCCAGCGCTGCATTTAACAATGCAGCAGCCAGAAAAGTCATCCTAATGCGATGCATTTGTTGCATTTAACATTTGAGAGGTTTTGCAAAATTATTGCAATTAATTTAATGCATATAACATCCATGGGGGGTCGCTAGATGACTTTAATGTAAGGCCATCACTGCATTTAACATTGCAGTAGCCTGCAAAGTTATCCTAATACGATGCATTAGTCACGTTTAACATTTGAGAGGTTTTGCAGGATTATTATTGCATTTCACATCGCAGGGTGTTGCAATATTTCTTTAATGCAAGGCGATCACTGCATTTAACATTGCAGCAGCCTGAAAAGTCATCCTAATGCGATGCCGGGGGTAGTAAATACAATAATAATACTATAGTAATAATAATTTATATTATTAATAATAATAAGAATTAATCAAAGATTGATTGATTGATCGATCGGTGGGTGGGTGGATGGATGTCAGGGGGAACCGTACACCAATAAAGATTTTAATGGTACCATGCATTAGTTGCATTGAACATTTGAGAGATTTTGCATGATTATTACAATGATTTTAATGCGTTTAATACCCCAGAACAGCTGTAATTTTGCTTTAATGCAAGGCCTGCGCTGCATTTAACATTGCAGGAGCCTGCAAAGTTGTTCTAATGCGTTGCATTAATTGCATTTAACATTTGAGAGGTTTTGCAAAATTATTGCAATTAATTTTATTGCATTTAACATCCCAGGGGTTGCAATATTGCTTTAATGCAACGCTAGCGCTGCATTTAACGATGCAGCAGCCTGCAAAGTTATCCTAATACGATGCTTTAGTCGCATTTAACATTTGAGAGGTTTTGCAGGATTATTATTGCATTTCACATCGCAGGGTGTTGCAATATTTCTTTAATGCAAGGCGATCACTGCATTTAACATTGCAGCAGCCAGAAAAGTCATCCTAATGCGATGCATTTGTTGCATTTAACATTTGAGTGGTTTTGCAAAATTATTGCAATTAATTTAATGCATATAACATCCATGGGGGGTCGCTAGGTGACTTTAATGCAAGGCGATCACTGCATTTAACATTGCAGTAGCCTGCAAAGTTATCCGAATACGATGCATTAGTCACGTTTAACATTTGAGAGGTTTTGCAGGATTATTATTGCATTTCACATCGCAGGGTGTTGCAATATTTCTTTAATGCAAGGCGATCACTGCATTTAACATTGCAGCAGCCAGAACAGTCATCCTAATGCGATGCATTTGTTGCATTTAACATTTGAGAGGTTTTGCAAAATTATTGCAATTAATTTAATGCATATAACATTCATGGGGGGTCGCTAGATGACTTTAATGCAAGGCCATCACTGCATTTAACATTGCAGCAGCCTGAAAAGTCATCCTAATGCGATGCCGGGGGTAGTAAATACAATAATAATACTATAGTAATAATAATTTATATTATTAATAATAATAAGAATTAATCAAAGATTGATTGATTGATCGATCGGTGGGTGGGTGGATGGATGTCAGGGGGAACCGTACACCAATAAAGATTTTAATGGTACCATGCATTAGTTGCATTGAACATTTGAGAGATTTTGCATGATTATTACAATGATTTTAATGCGTTTAATACCCAAGAACAGCTGCAATTTTGCTTTAATGAAAGGCCTGCGCTGCATTTAACATTGCAGGAGCCTGCAAAGTTGTTCTAATGCATTGCATTAATTGCATTTAACATTTGAGAGGTTTTGCAAAATTATTGCAATTAATTTTATTGCATTTAACATCCCAGGGGTTGCAATATTGCTTTAATGCAACGCCAGCGCTGCATTTAACAATGCAGCAGCCTGCAAAGTTATCCTAATACGATGCTTTAGTCGCATTTAACATTTGAGAGGTTTTGCAGGATTATTATTGCATTTCACATCGCAGGGTGTTGCAATATTTCTTTAATGCAAGGCGATCACTGCATTTAACATTGCAGCAGCCAGAAAAGTCATCCTAATGCGATGCATTTGTTGCATTTAACATTTGAAAGGTTTTGCAAAATTATTGCAATTAATTTAATGCATATAACATCCATGGGGGGTCGCTAGATGACTTTAATGCAAGGCCATCACTGCATTTAACATTGCAGTAGCCTGCAAAGTTATCCTAATACGATGCATTAGTCACGTTTAACATTTGAGAGGTTTTGCAAGATTATTATTGCATTTCACATCGCAGGGTGTTGCAATATTTCTTTAATGCAAGGCGATCACTGCATTTAACATTGCAGCAGCCTGAAAAGTCATCCTAATGCGATGCCGGGGGTAGTAAATACAATAATAATACTATAGTAATAATAATTTATATTATTAATAATAATAAGAATTAATCAAAGATTGATTGATTGATCGATCGGTGGGTGGGTGGATGGATGTCAGGGGGAACCGTACACCAATAAAGATTTTAATGGTACCATGCATTAGTTGCATTGAACATTTGAGAGATTTTGCATGATTATTACAATGATTTTAATGCGTTTAATACCCCAGAACAGCTGCAATTTTGCTTTAATGCAAGGCCTGCGCAGCATTTAACATTGCAGGAGCCTGCAAAGTTGTTCTAATGCGTTGCATTAATTGCATTTAACATTTGAGAGGTTTTGCAAAATTATTGCAATTAATTTTATTGCATTTAACATCCCAGGGGGTTGCAATATTGCTTTAATGCAACGCCAGCGCTGCATTTAACAATGCAGCAGCCTGCAAAGTTATCCTAATACGATGCTTTAGTCGCATTTAACATTTGAGAGGTTTTGCAGGATTATTATTGCATTTCACATCGCAGGGTGTTCCAATATTTCTTTAATGCAAGGCGATCACTGCATTTAACATTGCAGCAGCCAGAAAAGTCATCCTAATGCGATGCATTTGTTGCATTTAACATTTGAGAGGTTTTGCAAAATTATTGCAATTAATTTAATGCATATAACATCCATGGGGGGTCGCTAGATGACTTTAATGCAAGGCCATCACTGCATTTAACATTGCAGTAGCCTGCAAAGTTATCCTAATACGATGCATTAGTCACGTTTAACATTTGAGAGGTTTTGCAGGATTATTATTGCATTTCACATCGCAGGGTGTTGCAATATTTCTTTAATGCAAGGCGATCACTGCATTTAACATTGCAGCAGCCAGAAAAGTCATCCTAATGCGATGCATTTGTTGTATTTAACATTTGAGAGGTTTTGCAAAATTATTGCAATTAATTTAATGCATATAACATCCATGGGGGGTCGCTAGATGACTTTAGTGCAAGGCCATCACTGCATTTAACATTGCAGTAGCCTGCAAAGTTATCCTAATACGATGCATTAGTCACATTTAACATTTGAGAGGTTTTGCAGGATTATTATTGCATTTCACATCGCAGGGTGTTGCAATATTTCTTTAATGCAAGGCGATCACTGCATTTAACATTGCAGCAGCCTGAAAAGTCATCCTAATGCGATGCCGGGGGTAGTAAATACAATAATAATACTATAGTAATAATAATTTATATTATTAATAATAATAAGAATTAATCAAAGATTGATTGATTGATCGATCGGTGGGTGGGTGGATGGATGTCAGGGGGAACCGTACACCAATAAAGATTTTAATGGTACCATGCATTCGTTGCATTGAACATTTGAGAGATTTTGCATGATTATTACAATGATTTTAATGCGTTTAATACCCCAGAACAGCTGCAATTTTGCTTTAATGCAAGGCCTGCGCTGCATTTAACATTGCAGGAGCCTGCAAAGTTGTTCTAATGCGTTGCATTAATTGCATTTAACATTTGAGAGGTTTTGCAAAATTATTGCAATTAATTTTATTGCATTTAACATCCCAAGCGAAATATGAGGTGCTGTTCCTCCAATTTCCAGTTGGCCTCATTATGGCACTGGAGAGGCCCATGACAGAAAGGTCAGACCCGGTGGCTGAGCACTTCAACTCCCCCTCCCACTCCCAGTCTGACCTTTGAGAATTTCATAACTTCACAACTCTCTGGGTGAAAGAGTTTTTCCTCATTTCAGTACTAAATGGCCTACACCTGATTCTTAAACTGTGGCATCTGGTTCTGGACTCCCCCAACATCGGAAACATGTTTCCTGCATCCCTTAATAATTGTATCTGTTTCTATAAGATCCCCTCTCATCCTTCTAAACTCCAGTGAATACAAGCCCAGTCGCTCCATTCTTTCATCATATGACAGTCCCGCCATCCTGCGAATTACCTCGTGAACCTGCGCTGCATTCCATCAATAGCAAGAATGTCCTTCCACAAATTGGGAGACCAAAGGTGCACACAATACCTCAGATGTGGTCTCACCAGGGCCCTGTACAACTGCAGAAGGATCTCTTTGCTCCTGTACTCAAATCCTCTCGTTGCGAAGGCTAACATGCCATTAGCTTTCTTCACTGCCTGCCATATCTGCATGCTTACTTTTAGTGACTGATCTACAAGGATTCCCAGATCTTGTTGCACTTCCCCTTATCATAATCGGACACCATTCAGATAATAATCTGCCTTCTTGTTCTTGCCACCAAAGTGGATAACCTCCCATTTATCCACATTACACTGCATCTGCCCACTCACCCAACCTATACAAGTCACCCTGCATCCTCATAGCATCTTTTTCACAGTTCATCATGCCACCCAGCTTTGTGTCATCTGCAAATCTGCTTATGTTACTTTTTATTCCTTCATCAAAATCATCTATATATGGATTGTAAATGGCTGCGGTCCCAGAACCGAGCCTTGCGGTACCCCATTAGTCACTGCCTGCCATTGCGAAAGGGACCCATTAATTCCTACTCTTTGTTTCCTATCTGCCAACCAATTTTCTATCCATGTCAATACACTGCCCCCTATACTACGTGCTCTAATTTTGCCCACTCATCTCCTGATTGCCCACTAATTGGCCACTAACCAGTGTCCTCATGTACCTGTCCAAATGTCGTAGTGTTATTACTATGGCACTCCCTATGATACTGTGCACCTCCATGAGATCACTGCTCTCTCTACTGAGCTCCATGGAATAAAGTCCTGGCGTGTCCAGCCTTTCCCTCGAGCTCCGAACCTTGTCTCCGGGCAACTTGTTCGATAATATATTCAGCGCTCTTTACAAATTAGTGGCATATTGCCCAAACACGGTGGCTAAAAATATGCACATTACTCCAAGTGCGTCCTCACTAACGTCTTGTCCAACTGAACATAACTTTCCAACTTTTAAATTTTATTCACTGGCTGATGAAGACAGTGGGCCAAAAAAACCTTCTCCACCACCCTATCCCCCTGTTACGTCCCTTTTTTTGCAACTATGTACTTTTGTTCTGCGATCCCTCTGCTCTACAACACTCCCCAGCGAACTACCATTCACGGTGAAGATCATGCCCTGGTCTGACTTCCCAAAATTTAAACCTCACACTTACCTGCAACAAACACCATTTGCTATTTCTCAGCTCACTTTCCAATCTGAAAAAGTTCCTGCTTTAATTCTTGCTCACCATTTTCACTGACTGTGATATCACAGGGGGGAGATAAAAAGGCGAAAGAGAGAGGGGGTGAGAGAGAGAGGGTGAGAGAAAGATTGAGAGAGGGTGAGAGAGAGGGGAGAGAGAAAGAGAGAGAAAGGGTGGAGAGGGAGAGTGATAGGGTAGAAAGAGGGGGAGAGGGGGTATCAAATATTAGTTGTTTAATTTATTATTTTTAATGTTTTCTTATACAGTGGAGGGGGGAGAGAGAAGAGGAGAGAGAGAGAGAGAGAGGGAGAGGGAGAGATAGGGAGGGGGAGGGGGAGAGAGGGGATAACAAATATTAGCTTAATATATTGTAAATTTTATTATAAAGTGGAGGGGGGCAGGGTATCAAATATTAATATAGTTTAATTTAGTTTAGTATATTTAGTCAAAAGGGATGAGAGGGAGATGGGGTGAGTGTGTGAGAGAGAGAAGGGGAGAGAGAGAGGGTGTGGAATGTTTGGTATATTAGTTTAGTTTCTGCGCTATATCTCTAAATTAATAAATCTGTGAACGGGCGATCGCTGGTCGGAACGGACTCGGTGGGCTGAATGGCCTGTTTCCGTGCTGCATCTGAAAT
>NW_027602429.1:0-27500 GCF_053455715.1 Rhinoraja longicauda
GGGAGGAGGGAGAGAGGGAGGGAGGGAGGGAGGGAGGGAGGGAGGGAGGGAGGGAGGGAGGGAGGGAGGGAGGGAGGGAGGGAGGGAGGGAGGGAGAGAGGGAGGGAGGGAGGGAGGGAGGGAGGGAGGGAGGGAGGGAGGGAGGGAGGGAGGGAGGGAGGGAGGGAGGGAGGGAGGGAGGGAGGGAGGGAGGGAGGGAGGGAGGGAGGGAGGGAGGGAGGGAGGGAGGGAGGGAGGGAGGGAGGGAGGGAGGGAGGGAAGGGGGGAGGGAAGGGGGGAGGAGGAGGATAAGGGGGGTTGAGGGAGATGGAGTGGGGGGGAGGGGAAGGGAGGAGGGGAATGGAGAGTGGTAGGGGAGGGGGAGGGTGGGTGGAGGGGAGGCGGGGAGGGGAAGATGGAGGGGGAGGGGAGGGGGAGAGGGTGGGGGAGGGAGGGAAGCAGGGGGAGGATGGAGGGAGGTGTGAGAGGGGAGAGGGGAGGGGGAAGGGGAGGGGGAGGGGGAGGGGGAAGGGAGGGGGAGGAGGGAGAGAGGAGGAGGGGGGAAGGGAGGGAGGAGAGGGGAGCAGGTAGTGGGGGAGGGGAGAGTGCTGCACCAATGCAGGAAAGGTTTGGCCCAACTGGTCCACTTGGTCCAGTATGATTTAGAAACAAGATTAGGACACTCAACTCATTAAGCCTGCTCTGCCATTTTGAAACAATCATGCCTGATGTGACTGTGTCTTGCGCTAACCTTTAATCCCTTATTTACCAACCATCTATCTACTCTACCTTAAAGGTATTCAGAAACTCAGTTTCCACTGTCCTTCGAGGAAACCTGTTGCAAAGGTTCGGGTTTCTGAAAGTGAGAACTTCACCTCATCTCTATCGTAAATTAGATGAAGGGATTAAAAGTACCATTAGCAAATTTGCAGATGATACTAAGCTGGGGGGTAGTGTGAATTGTGAGGAAGATGCAATAAGGCTTGGACAGGTTGTGTGAGTGGGCGGATACATGGCAGATGCAGTTTAATGTAGATAAGTGTGAGGTTATTCACTTTGGAAGTAAGAATAGAAAGGCAGATTATTATCTGAATGGTGTCAAGTTAGGAAGAGGGGATGTTCAACGAGATCTGGGTGTCCTAGTGCATCAGTCACTGAAAGGAAGCATGCAGGTACAGCAGGCAGTGAAGAAAGCCAATGGAATGTTGGCCTTCATAACAAGAGGAGTTGAGTATAGGGGAAAAGAGTTCCTTCTACAGTTGTACCGGGCCCTGGTGAGACCGCACCTGGAGTACTGTGTGCAGTTTTGGTCTCCAAATTTGAGGAAGAATATTCTTGCTATTGAGGGCGTGCAGCGTAGGTTCACTAGGTTAATTCCCGGAATGGCGGGACTGTCGTATGTTGAAAGGCTGGAGCGATTGGGCTTGTATACACTGGAATTTAGAAGGATGAGGGGGGATCTTATTGAAAAATATAAGATAATTAGGGGATTGGACACATTAGAGGCAGGAAACATGTTCCCAATGTTGGGGGAGTCCAGAACAAGGGGCCACAGTTTAAGAATAAGGGGTAGGCCATTTAGAACGGAGATGAGGAAGAACTTTTTCAGTCAGAGAGTGGTGAAGGTGTGGAATTCTCTGCCTCAGAAGGCAGTGGAGGCCAGTTCATTGGATGCTTTCAAGAGAGAGCTGGATAGAGCCCTTAGGGATAGCGGAGTCAGGGGGTATGGGGAGAAGGCAGGAACGGGGTACTGATTGAGAGTGATCAGCCATGATCGCATTGAATGGCGGTGCTGGCTCGAAGGGCTGAATGGCCTCCTCCTGCACCTATTGTCTATTGTCTATTGTCTATTGTCTATTGTCTATTGATATCACTTATTTTGAAACAATGACCAATAATTTGAGATTACGACATAAGATAATAATCAGTGTTATTCACTTCACCTGTCAGTGGTCATAATGTTTTGGCCCATCAGCACAGGCACAGCAACTTAATCTTCCAGTGCATCTCAGCACACTGGCGCAGTGGCCTTACAGCACTTTCAGCGCCAGAGACCCGGGTTCAATCCCGACTACGGGCGCCGTCTGTCAGGAGTTTGTACGTTCTCCCCGTGACCTGCGTGGGTTTACTCTGAGATCTTTGGTTTCCTCCCAAATACGTACAGGTTTGTTGGTTAATTGGCTTGGTATGAATGTAAATTGGTCGGCGCGGACCCGGTGGGCTGAAGCGACTGTTTCCGCGTTGTATCTCTAAACTAAACTAAAAACAAAATCTCATCAGGCCAATGCGGAAATAAGATATCGATGTCCAAAGAGTTGCTGGAATGCCAAAGTCAGATCTCAGAAAAAGAACACTGCTCACAAAAGAAACAAAGGTCTCGACCTGAAACGTCACCCATTCCTTCTCGCCAGAGATGCTGCCTGACTCTCTCCAGCTTTTTGTGTCTATCTTCATCTTAAACAAAGACAACATTCAGAAGATTGTAAGTCAGATTGCTCAATGTGATACCAGTCTCCGTTTAATATCCATCATGCGAAATCAGGGATGACATACCAAAGAGTTTTTAAATTGAATTTAGATTTAACATTTAATTTTGCTGCTACGATATCAGGAGATTTGTCGAATATTGTCAATATCTGCTGATGTTTATTCAACACACATCGACAGATATTGAGGAATATTAAAAACTGAGTTTGATGGTAAAAGGCCCCGTCCCACTTAGGTGATTTTTTAGGCGACTGCCGGCGACTGTCATAGTCGTAGCAGGTTGCCGAAAAAACAGCGACTGGACCCCCCCACGACAATGTCTACGACAAGCTACAACAACCTACCACCTAGTTGGCGTCAAGCTACGGCAAGCTACCGACAACCAGCGACCAAATCATCACGAGTAGGACGTCCACCTACAAACGCACCTACGACAACCTACGACCACACAGGCGGCAACCTACGACAACCGAAGTCAACCTACGTCCACCCACGACACGCTACGACAAGGTACCACAAGCTACGACCCTGTCGGCGACAACTGAAGACAATTCATGTCATTTTGGCCTCCGGTTTTGACGCCGGTACCTGTCGCCGGTTGACGTAGGTTGACGTAGGAAGTCGCCAATGGAATTCACCGAAGTCAGCACCGGCGACAACCTACGTCACCTGGCGACAATCTACGACAGCACCTACATCAGGAGGCGTCAAGCTACGCTCATTGGCGTCAAACCCACTGTCGCCGAAAAATGTTCAACATTCTGAAAATCCAGCGGTGACCAGAAAGACACTATGACTTTTGGAGACGACTCACGACCGTACAGACAACACCCGTGTGGAGACAGCCTAGTCACCTGTAGTCGCCTAAAACATCACCTGTGGGACAGGGGTTTTACCGTGTTCAGGTAGGAATGAGGATTTGAGGTTGCAGTCAGATCAGTCATCATCAGCATGAGGAATCAAGCTTGAGGGGCAGAGTGGCCTACTCCGATTCCAAATGCAATATTTGGATACAAATTATAAATGCGACCAGTAAGGCCGTTTCAGATTTATGTTTTGAAAAAAATCATGCCAATAGATTGCTTTCGATTATTATAGATCTTGGGCGGCACAGTGGCACAGCGGTTGAGTTGCTGCCTTACAGCCAATGCAGCGCCGGAGACTCAGGTTCGACCCCGACTATGGGGGCCGTCTGTACGGAGTTTGTACGTTCTCCCCGTGACCTGCGTGGGTTTTCTCCGAGATCTTCGGTTTCCTCCCACACTCCAAAAACATACAGGTATGTAGGTAACTGTTCAGGTAACAATTTGCAAGTTTGGTATTATGAGTGGGGTTTTTTGTACTATATATATTTTTTAATAATAAAAATAATTGCACTTCACAGCTGGGCAAATGTAAAACAAATTGTTCCTAGTGTGTGTAGGATAGTGTTAGTGTGCGGGGATCGCTGGGCGGCGCGGACCCGGTGGGCCGAAGGGCCTGTTTCCGCGCTCTATCTCTAAATCTAAATCTAAAATCTTAGGACATTTTTCCTAAAGTGACACTTGGTCAGAGTTTGAAGTAATTTGTTGCTCTCTCTCTCTCTCTCTCTTTGTCCCTTCCACCAGC
Organism: Rhinoraja longicauda; assembly: GCF_053455715.1. Classification (NCBI taxonomy): domain Eukaryota; kingdom Metazoa; phylum Chordata; class Chondrichthyes; order Rajiformes; family Arhynchobatidae; genus Rhinoraja; species Rhinoraja longicauda. The sequence goes on from NW_027602429.1 coordinate 4,075, forward strand.
ATAACAAAATAAGTGAAAGACAGAATTAGCTGCAGTGTCGACATGCGACTGGCAGTCTGGAAAATCCGGTGAGAGTCGTGATAAATATTGGTCGTGACTGTGTCATGACACTTGTGTCTTAGAAAAGTGACAGAACAACATCTGTTGCTGAATATCACGCACATATTGATAAGCTGCAGGCAAAGCAAATAACAGTTATCAGTAGGGCTTTTACGCTAGTGCGTGCCACAAGGCAAATTACAAACATGGGTTATTCATATCAGATACACAAATGTATATGTGACTTTGTAATCTGTAACTTTGTAAGAGCCCTTCATGGGCGACTATCACACACCTTAGCACAGTACGCAAGCAAATAATTTCACTGTGACTTGCTACCTGTGACAATAAAGTATTCATTCATTCAAAATACATATAAGATTATTAAGGGGTTGGACACGCGAGAGGCAAGAAACATGTTCCCAATGTTGGGGGAGTCTAGAACCAGGGGCCACAGTTTAAGAATAAAGGGTAGGCCATTTAGAACGGAGATGAGGAAAAACCTTTTCACTCAGAGAGTTGTAAATCTGTGGAATTCTCTGCCTCAGAAGGCAGTGGAGGCCAATTCTCTGGATGCTTTCAAGAGAGAGCTAGATAGAGCTCTTAATGATAGTGGAGTCAGGGGGTATGGGGAGAAAGCAGGAACGGGGTACTGATTGAGAATGATCAGCCATGATCACATTGAATGGTGGTGCTGGCTCGAAGGGCCGAATGGCCTGCTCCTGCACTATTGTCTATTGTCTATTGTCTATTTTTCTATACTTAAAAAAGGCTTTGCCATTAAAGTGGTTGGTGAGCTCTTATTGGCTTTAATGGCAGTGGAGCTGAAAATTTGATATGTTTTTCTCTCTACCTAATTTCAAAGTAATGGACAATGTTGTGATGGTGTTTTGAGCATGCATGTGACATATAGATGTCAGTACACATGCACAATGTTTAAAATATATCTGGATTTGGAAGAGCCGGCTTCTGGAGAGAAGTATACCAATTATGCCAAGTTGGTGTTTGGTGGTACTGTGAGCTTTCGTCGGGGAGAGTTACTGAAAGTTATATTAGTTGGATATTAATATATTAAATCACATGCTCCATGGTTTTTTGAGCTAGTTTTCCAAGAAAAGAACTGCAGTAATCAAAGGCCGAAAGGGTAGGACGGGACTGAAGCCCAGTGTTTAGACGTTGGAATGGCCTATTCCTGCTCCTATTGTCTATTGTCTATAATGCATTCATTCATTTAAATCTGAATTTTCAAGACTGCATTCTTGAGTATGATAATGCATGTTTGAGTGGATTTGAGTATAGGAGTAAAGAGGTCGTTCTGCAGTTGTACAGGGCCCTGGTGAGCCCACACCTGGAGTATTGTGTGCAGTTTTGGTCTCCAAATTTGAGGAAGGACAATCCTTGCTATTGAGGCAGCGCAGCGTAGGTTCACGAGGTTAATCCCCGGGATGGAGGGACTGTCATATGAGGAAAGATTGGAAAGACTGGGCTTGTATTCACTGGAGTTTAGAAGGATGAGAGGGGATCTTATAGAGACGTATAAAATTATAAAAAGGACTGGACAAGCTAGATGCAGGAAAAATGTTCCCAATGTTGGGCAAGTCCAGAACCAGGGGCCATAGTCTAAGAATAAAGGGGAGGCCATTTAAAACTGAGATGATAAAAAACCTTTTCACCCAGAGAGTTGTGAATTTGTGAAATTCTCTGCCACAGAAGGCAGTGGAGGCAAATATACTGGATTAATTTAAAAGAGAGTTAGATAGAGCTCTAGGAGCTAGTGGAATCAAGAGATATGGGGAGAAGGCAGGCACGGGTTACTGATTGTGGATGATCAGCCATGATCACAATGAATGGCGGTGCTGGCTCGAAGGGCCGAATGGCCTCCTCTGCACCTATTTTCTATGTTTCTATGTTCAGATAATAACATTGCAATGTTAATGGTAATATTTATCATTTTACATTTTTACACTTGATGTTCAGGATGTTCAGTCTCAAATAATTTTTCTTTTACTAACTTTCCATCAGGTTACAGATGATATTTTGTTAAAAGCTGAAAACGTGTTCATATTTTTCACAGAGGCAGCATTACATGATTACCACTGCCATTTATCATATCATATCATATCATATATATACAGCCGGAAGCAGGCCTTGTCGGCCCTCCAAGTCCGTGCCGCCCATCGATCCCCGTACATTAACACTATCCTACACCCACTAGGGACAATTTTTACATTTACCCAGCCAATTAACCTACATACCTGTACGTCTTTGGAGTACATCACATCCTATTCAAGGGGACATGGAAACAGTACTAATAAGATTTTTACTTTACAAGGAGCAGATTGGGCTGAAGATCATTTATGGGTGAAATTCCACAAGACCAAAATTGGAACAGGCACGTCTGTGCACTCTTTCTAACATCAGGCACGTACCTAGCCATGTAATTATGTGGATAGTGCATGTGTCTGTCCATACCAACATAAAATAGAACTGAAAAATCCATCTATAGCCAGTGTGGAATAAACTAAAGAAAGCTTGCCTTCTGTTTTTCTTGTCTGTTTTTTCTATTTAAAGACGCAATTTGTTGACACTGCGGGATCTAACTGGGCACTTACAGCCCCAACTGCAGTCTAACCTCTAACTTCTAAAGTCAACCGTATGTGCTGCAACTAACAGGGAGCATTTTCCCAGATTTTACCTGCTAAGATACTCATTCAGATAGGAGCTCAATGGTGTCACTTCAGGCTGCCCTCCATTAGTGAAAGCATCACTGTGGCAATGATCGGCAGCTCAGGATGAGTCCCAACCCAGGGCAGAAAACAAAGACATGTCCTTCAGCAAAGCATCTTTTCTAATAGTCTTCAGAGATACCACGTCCTATGTAGAACCCTCTGATGAACAATGTGTTCTCATCCTGGGGCTTTCCAAAACCATTTTCAATCTCTCACCTTGCCGGAGATGCGATTGTTTTCCGGATCGTATCTCCGGTCGCTCTGCGGCCTAACATCGTGGAGCTGGCGGCCTTGCCTGGGACTGACTTTGAGCCCCACCGCAGGGCCGTGGACTTACCATCAGAGCGTGCGATCTCTTGCCTGGATCGACGCTCCACCTGCGGCCTGCGGACTTCAACATCGAGGAGCTCTCAGTCTCGGGTAGAGACCGATGTCGGGAAGCTCCAAACAACACAGAAGGTTTCAACCAGCCCCGACCCGGGGTCCGATCGCCCGGCGTGGGGGAGCTGAGATCCCCCCCCTGATGATCACCCCAAATGCAGAGGGCCCAAACTATGGTAGTCAAGATCGTCCCGTCAACGGAAGGCTCAAGGCCCCCGACCATGGGAGAACAAAGAAGGGAAGAGATTGAATTTTTATTTCGCCTTCCATCACAGTGAGGAATGTGGAGGAGTCACTGTGGTGGATGTTCATGTTAAAATGTGTTTTGTGTGTCCTGTTGCTTTTAATTGGTACTAGACCAAGTGGACCCGTTGGGCCCAAACCTCTTCTGCATTGGTGCAGCACCCTGTCCTCCCCCACTCCCCTCTCCCTTCTCCCCCACTCCCTCCTTCCCCCCTCCTTCCCTCCTCCCTCCTCCCCTCCTTTTAAACTTTAAAATGTGAATAAAATATAAGACCGATTTCAATAAGACTACTTGCATTACCACTAAAGTGACAATGGTGAGTAAGGTGGGCCTAAAATTGTCACGCTATCGTGGACCGTTTTGGCTGAAGTTCAGTCACAAACAAGATAACAAACGAGAGTTTTAGTATATAACAGAACAGGTATAACAGGTATAACAGAGCTTTATTTGTCGTTCGGTACCGAAGTACCGAACGAAACTACATAGCAGTCATAGAAAAAAAAAGAACACAAGACACATGACCCCAACACAAACGTCCATCACAGTGACTCCAAACACCCCCTCACTGTGATGGAGGCAACAAAACTTCCACTCTCTTCCCCACGCCCACGGACAGACAGCTCGCCCCTGACCGACCCGCACAGTCCCCGCACCGGGCGCTGAAACGTCCCGCGGCCGAACCGGGCGATGAAAGGCCCGTGACCAAGCCTTGCGCAGCTAAGTCCCGTGGTCAAGCCGCACCGGGCGATGTCAAGTCCGCAGTCGAGCCGCACCAGCGATGAAAAGCCCCGCAGTCGAGCTGCACCGGGCGATGTTAAGCCCCGCAGCCGAGCTGCACCGGGCGATGTTAAGCCCCGCAGCCGAGCTGCACCGGGCACTGTTAAGTCCAGCGGCCAAGCCGCACCGGGATGTAAAGTCCAGCGGCCAAGCCGCACCGGGATGTAAAGCCCAGCGGCCAAGCCGCACCGGGATGTAAAGTCCAGCGGCCAAGCCGCACCGGGATGTAAAGTTCAGCGGCCAAGCCGCACCGGGTGATGTAAAGTCCAGCGGCCAAGCCGCACCGGGATGTAAAGTCCAGCGGCCGAGCCGCAGCGGGCGATGTTAGGCCCCGCAGCCGAGCCGCACCCCGCGCCGTGAGGAAGAGAAAAGTTCCCCCCCCCACACCCACCCCCACCCACCCACACCACCACCCCCTCCCACACATACACAACCAAAAAAATATATATAAAAACCATCCCAACACCGACACACAACAAAAAAAAGACGGACAGACTGCTAGTCAGCCGCTGCCGTTAGGCGCCGCCACGTGACTGTATGAGAAATGAAGTTCCTCGTATGTTGCAAAACATACTTGGCTAATAAAGTATGATTATGATTATGATTATAATTACCGCTGAGATGTGTGGTATATATAAAATTAAGGGAGGTATGGATAGACAGAACTTTCTTCAGACTCTCACTAACTGGAAATGTCAAAGAGCAGAGGGGATTCATCTATGGTGAGAGGGGCATTTAAAAAGGAGTTGAGCAGGGCAGGTTTTTACAGAGAGTGCGATGCAATGCTAGAGGTGGTAGTGGAGGAAGCAGATAGGATGGTGGCATTTAAGATGAGTTTAGATAGGCACATAGATATACAGGCAATGGAGGGATAAGGATATGACAGGCTGTGGAGATTAGTTTAGCTTGGCAACATGTTCAGCATGGACACTATGGCCCAAAGTGTGTGCTCCTGTAGTGTACAGTGTTCACAAGTTCATAAGTGCACGTTAAAGGAGTAGAAGTAGGCCATTCGGCCCATCGAGTCCACTCCCACATTCAATCATGGCTGATCTTTGCCTCCTCATCCCATTTTCAGGAATGGCTGGGTCCCAACGGCAGGAATCCCATTTTCCTCCCCATAACCCGTGCCACCCGGTCCAATCAAGCCAATTCCTTGTCCCTTTTCCATATGGCACATTGGCTGGTTGAGTTGAACTTACGAAGGCAGACACAAAAAGCTGGAGTAACTCAGCGGGTCAGACAGCATCTCTGGAGAAAAGGAATAGGTGATGTTTCAGGTCGAGACCCTTCTTCAGACTGAGAGTCAGGGTAAGGGTCTAATGTTCTGCGTGTTGGGTTTGCTGGAAGACCATCAGCCCAGCTCTCATGCCAGGGCTTTGTTCACCTCGGAGGGCCACGTTTGACTTTGATCGTATAATGTCAACATTGTGATCCAAATTCTCTGTACCTTCAGAGAGCAACCACCTGGTGATGCCTCTCAGCTGCACGATCACCCACGACAGTAACAATGGACTTCTCTTTGGAGTGGACAATAGACAATAGGTGCAGGAGGAGGCCATTCTGCCCTTCGAGCCAGCACTGCCATTCAATGTGATCATGGCTGATCATTCTCAATCAGTACCCCGTTCCTGCCTTCTCCCCATACCCCCTGACTCCGCTATCATTAAGAGCTCTATCTAACTAGACTAACTAATCTAGTCTGAAGCCAGCCCACCTGGAGTGAAGATTTTGTGTGGGTCACCAAGGACATAAACGCAGCCTCAGAAGGGATAGGAAGCAGTAGCCACACTGGCAATGTTGTGATTTCCCAGACTCTCAGTCTGAAGAAGGGTCTCGACCTGAAACGCCACCTATTTCTTCTCTCCAGAGATGCTGCCTGACCCACTGAGTACCTTCCACAGATGCTGCCTGACCCACTGAGTACCTTCCACAGATGCTGCCTGACCCACTGAGTACCTTCTACGAATGCTGCCTGACCCGCTGAGTACCTTCCACAGATGGTGCCTGACCCGCTGAGTACCTTGCACGGATGCTGCCTGACCCGCTGAGTACCTTCCACAGATGCTGCCTGACCCGCTGAGTACCTTCCACAGGTGCTGCCTGACCCACTGAGTACCTTCCACAGATGCTGCCTGACCCACTGAGTACCTTCCACAGATGCTGCCTGAACCGCTGAGTACCTTCCACAGATGCTGCCTGACCCGCTGAGTACCTTCCACAGATGGTGCCTGACCCGCTGAGTTCCTTCCACGGATGCTGAATGGAATTTAGGTTTGGCCGTGGGTAATTTTCCTATTGGATCTAGATAAGATATTGGAAGCTCTGGTCAGCATCAAGCAAGAATGCCAACCAACAGTAGCCAATCTTGGCAACCTCTCACTGTCTCCAAACAGTGGACCTTTCTGGTGGCAGACCAATAAGTTCATAAGTTCTTGGAGCAGAATTAGGCCATTTGGCCTATCGTCTACTCTGCCATTAAGTCATGGCTGGTCTATCTTTCCCTCTCAACACCATTCTCCTGCTTTCACCCCTGACACCCGTACAAATCAAGAATCTGTCAATCTCCACCTAAAAAATATCAATCGACTTGGCCTCCACAGATTCACCATCCTCTGACTAGAAAAATTGCTCCTCATCTCTTTCTAAAGGTACGCCCTTTTGTTCTGAGGCTGTGACCTCTGGTCCTACACTCTCCCACTAGCGCAAACATCTTCTCCACGTCCACTCTATTCAGGCCTTTCAATAAATGTATCAATAGTACTTCAAGTTGGTGTTTCTTGGCCAACCCTTGCCCTTTCTGCTTTGTATTACGTTCATGCCCATTTGAATTGGCCATTCCTTAGACAATGACAGGTAAGGGCAGAGTCATTACAATTTTGCCGTCTGGATTGACAAGAGTTCTGCTGGCCACCCACCCCTCCTTATCTCGATAAAACGTTGTCACTAAATATAGTCTCAAGAGAAAGTTCCCATTTCCCCATGCAATTATTTACAACGTTGTTAAGTAAGAAAGGCAAGTCATTGGAGGAGGCAGTCCAATTCTGAGAGTTAGCCACCTATTGGAATCAGTTCAGCAAGCTAACGGAGCAGGTCAGACCAGTGCAAATGTACAGGCTGGGGATAATGCACCTACTCTCGGGAAAATATTCCCAGATTGTATAATATATTCCTTCAATACTTCACATAACATAAAACAAAGTCCTGGGGTTGCAGAGTGTGTACTTAGCATTGGCCCTGAAATCTTAACTTGCCATTCTTTCGACAAACATTGACTGAAATGTAACGTGTTCACATTATTTGAATGAATGAATGAATGAATGAATGAATGAATGAATGAATAAGTTTATTGGCCAAGTATGGGCATATACAAGGAATATACAAGGAATTTTCAATAATAATTTCAGACTTGCAGCAAGTATATTTTTACTTTTCAATTTGCTTTACAATATCAGGATTCTGTCCCTATGTATTCCATGTAAATGGAAAACTGGTTGGCATATACTGGAAATGCATTAAAATGTTCTTGGTGTGTGTGGGTGCACAGAAAGGTTATAATTTGAAACTCTGCTTTTCTTTTCTGAGGCAGCTTACTTACTGAGAGTTATGTTGTATCGGCAGGGTTCAGGTAACTATCTCAGACATAACTGCAGGTCTGGGTAGCATCAAAATGTAGATACAAGCAATTGTAGATGCTGGTTTACACAAAAGGATACAAAGTGTTGGAGTAACTCAGCAGGTTAGGCAGCATCTCTGGAGGACATGGATAGGTGCCATTTCAGGTCAGGGCCTTTCTTCAGGGTCCCGACCCCAAAGGTCACCTGTCCATGTTCTCCAGAGATGTTGCCTGACCTGCTTAGTTACTCCAGCACTTTGTGTCCTTCTGAGTAGCATCAGTTCAATCCTGATGGTGGGAGTATCCAGGGACCATTTTTGACAGGAAATTGAACAAGGCCAAAGACAAGAAAACCAATTGGAAATCAGGAGAATAAGAGGGAGACATGAGATAACTTTGGCAGTTGGAGTAAAGGAGAATCCAAAGAGATTCTACCGAGGTAACAATGGAGAGAACATGGTCCCGTAGCATGGATTTATGAAGGGGAAATCCTGCTTGACTGATCTTCTGGAATTGTTTGAGGATGTGACAAGTAAAATGGATGAAGGAGAGCCAGTGTATCTAGACTTTCAGAAAGCCTTCGATAAGGTCCCACACGGGAGGTTGGTGAGCAAAATTAGAGCACATGGTATTGGCGGTAGGGTATTGACATGGATAATTGACAAGAGAATTGGTTGGCAGACAGGAAGCAAAGAGTAGGAATAAACAGGTCCTTTTCAGAATGGCAGGCAGTGGAGAGTGGAGTGCCGCAAGGCTTGGTGCTGGGGCCGCAACTATTTACAATATATATTAATGATTTGGATCAGGCAGCATCTCAGGAGAGAAGAAATGGGCTTCTGGAATCTCTCCTGACATGCTGCCTGACCTGCTGAGTTACTCCAGCATTTTGTGAAATAAATACCTTCGATTTGTACCAGCATCTGCAGTTACTTAATGATTTGGATGATGGAATTAGAAGTAACACTAGCAAGTTTGCAGATGACACAAAGCTGGGTGGCAGTGTGAACTGTGAAGAGGATGTTAGGAGGTTGCAGGGTGACTTGGACAGGTTGAGTGAGTGGACAGATGCATGGCAGATGCAGTATAATGTGGATAAATGTGAGGTTATCCACTTTGGTGGCAAAAATAAGGAGGCAGATTATTATCTCAATGGTGTCAGATTAGGTAAAGGGGAAGTGCAGTGAGACCTTGGTGTCCTTGTACACCAGTCACTGAAAGTAAGCGTGCAGGTACAGCAGGCAGTGAAGAAAGCTAATGGCATGTTGGCCTTCATAACGAGAGGATGTGAGTTCAGGAGAAAAGAAGTCCTTCTGCAGTTGTATAGGGCCTTGGTGAGACCACATCTGGAGTGTTGTGTGCAGTTTTGGTCTCCTAATTTGAGGAAGGACGTCCTTGCTATTGAGGCAGTGCAGCGTAAGTTCACGAGGTTAATCCCTGGGATGGAGGGACTGTGATATGAGGAAAGATTGGAGAGCCTAGGCTTGTATTCACTGGAGTTTAAAAGGATGAGAGGGGATCTTATAGAGACGTATAAAATTATAAAAGGACCAGACAAGCTAGATGCAGGAAAAATGTTCCCAATGTTGGGGAAGTCCAGAACCAGGGGCCACAGTCTAAGAATAAAGGGGAGGCCATTTAAAACAGAGGTGAGAAGAAACTGTTCACCCAGAGAGTTGTGAATTTGTGGAATTCTCTGCCACAGAAGGCAGCGGAGGCCAAATCACTGGTTGAATTTAAAAGAGAGTTAGATAGAGCTCTGGGGGCTAGTGGAATCAAGGGATATGGGGAGAAGGCAGGCACGGGTTACTGATTGTGGATGATCAGCCATGATCACAATGAATGGCAGTGCTGGCTCGAAGGGCCGAATGGCCTCCTCCTGCACCTATGTTCTATGTTTCTATGTTTCTATGTTTCTATACAGATCCACAAGCTCATCTATGTGTGTAGCTACCAGAAATGAACAAGGCCATAAACAAGTATTCTCATCTGTATTCACCATCAAGAAAGAGGGATATTGATGAACTGCAGGAAGTTAATAATGATGACTTGAATAGAGATGGAACTGTTGGAAGTCTTAATATGCATAATGATAGATAAAATCCCACAACCTGATTAATACTTACCATGGTTTATAATATCATACGGAGCATACACCGATCAGCCAAAACATTATGACCTGATGAGCCAAAACATTATGACCACCTGCCTAATATGCTGTTGGTCCTCCACGTGCAGCCCCATACGCAGCAGGGTGCGATGCACTGTGTATTGTGACACATTCCTCCCGTGACCACCATTAACATTTTCTGTGACTTGTGCCAGTCGACCTTCTGGCGGTTCGGACCAGACGGGATAGCCTTCGTTGCCCTCGTGCATCGATGAGCCTTGGGCGCCCAACACCCTGTCTGTCGCCGGTTTGTGGTTTGTCCCTCCTCGGACCACTGTCAGTCAGTACTCACCACTGCTGACCGGGAGCACCCCACAAGCCTTGCCGTTTCAGAGATGCTTTGACCCAGTCGTCTGGCCATAACAATTTGGCCCTTGTCAAAGTCGCTCAGGTCTTTACTCCTGCCCATTTCTCCTGCATTCAACACATCAACTTCAAGAACTGACTGTTCACTTGCTGCCTAATATATCCCACCCCTTAACAGGTGCCATTGGAACAGGATAATCAATGTTATTCACTTTGCCTGTCAGTGGTCATAATGTTTTGGCTGATCGGTGTATTTTATGAATTTTCCTTATTTTTTAAATTAATACTTATACTGCCTAATATATCCCACCCTAATACTGCCTAATATATCCCACCCCTTAACAGGTGCCATTGGAACAGGATAATCAATGTTATTCACTTCACCTGTCAATGGTCATAATGTTTTGGCTGAACGGTGTAGATATACCGCATAGCCACAGTCTTTTCACCAGTGTAAGGGTGCTCAATATTAAAGGGCAGATGTTTAGGTGAGAGGGGAAAGATTTACAAGGGACCCGAGGAGCAACGTTTTCACACAGGGCTGGTGCAAAATTGAATGAGCTGTTAGAGGAAGTGGAAGATGGGGGTACAATTATGACACTTGGACAGATACCTGCTGAGGAAAGATTTGAGCCAAACGCAGGCAAAGGGAAGCAAGTGGAGCCGAAGAATTTGTTTCGATGCCGCAGAGCTCAATGACTCTACAGGATTTACAGAGTCTCGCACCATGTCTATTCCTTAATATCTTCTATGAGAGATCAAGTGCACATGTTTTGTTTGCAAATGAGCAAATCAGCAGTGCTGGGAATTTGTATAAAGACTAATAGTCATCAGTTCCAGTGAAAAGTAATTAACCTGAAATATCCTTTCTGATGTTGGCTGACCACTTGAGTTCCATCATAGTGTTACAGTAGTGTTACAATTTAGCACTAATTTGGTCATTTACGTACTGCTTTGATTGTCTTTTCGTCTTTGGTCCAGATTTGAATGAACAATTGATGGAGTTGCCATCACGCCACTCAGTTTCTGCACTGTGAACCAAAGAGAATAGTCAAAGGTGGACACAAAATGCTGGAGTAACTCAGCAGGTCAGGCAGCATCTCGGGAGAGAAGGAATGGGTGACATTTCGGGTCGAGACCCTTCTTCAGTCTGAAGGAGTGTCTCGACTCGAAACGTCACGCATTCCTTCTCTCCCAAGATGCTGCCTGCCCCGCTGAGTTACTCCGGCATTTTGTGTCCACCTTTGATTTAAACCAGCATCTGCAGTTTTTTTTTCCTAAAGGGAGTAGTCATCTTCAAATAATGTCTGCAAAATCTCCAACCACAGAATTAGTGACAATTGCCACTGGGACCTTCCGTGAGGATTGAAGGGGCTGGGATGTGTAGCACAGCTGATATGGATCTCTAAATTACACTGATTGCATACTTCCAAGGAACATTTGCCAAGAAATTTTAGCACCAGGATTGATTGAAAGAACCAGCATGCAAACAGGCCTTTTGACCCACACTGACCACCGGTTCACACCCAGTTCTCATGTTAACCCACTTAAGACTCCCTGCACACTAGGGGTAATTTACAGAGGCCAATGAACCGACAAACACGCACGTCCTCGTGCAGAAGCATCCGGAGGAATCCCACACGGTCACAGGGGGGACGTGCAAACACCACACAGACAACTCCCAAGATTAGGATTGAAAAAAAAAAGAGGTCAGGATCGAACTATGTTCTCTAGCGCTGCAAGGTAGCAACTCTACCGCTGCACCATTGTGAAGTCGCAAGGTTGAAAAGGCTATAAGTTTGACAAAAGATAATTATCATCAGTTACGGAAGATTGTGTGTCAGGCACTGGAGGAAGGCAAACAACTCCCTTCTTGGATAATGACCGAGGAAGCTTCACAGATTCCCAAAAATCTATCCGAGGAAGGCTATGGCTGGATAAATCAATGGTGTGTTGAACAGAAACTTGGTGGAAATTCCATTGAACATCTGGAAATTTGTCTGGAAACGCTTCAGAAGAAGTGGACATTAATATCTTCCATACAAAGCGAGACTGGAAGAGCAAACGAATGCAAGAAACTGGTTGAGGATCAAGTGACTGAGCAAAAAGTGTATGAAGGCATAAAGTTTCTAATGCTATACAAGGCTATTCATCTTCATAATACCATGGAAAATGAAAGAACTGTTCCTGAATTTTGCAAACATTTGTTTGCAAGAAACACCTCACTTTACCCATATTATCTAATGATAAACCATCTAAATTTGATTGGCCACACCAGATGTTTTGAAGAGACTGAGAGAGTGCTCCTGTGTGACACTTTGGAAATTGCAATGACTGACAGCTTTGTTCTGGAGTAACTGGATCACTGGCATTCTCAAGTAATGAATATTGACATGTATCCACTGAATAAAATCAAATTGTAACAGCTAAAAAAAAATTTTTTAAAAATAAAAAGATTAGGATTGAAACCAGGTTGAGACCTGGTTTCAATCCTAATCTTTTTTTTTAATTTTTTTTAGCTGTCACAATTTGATTTTATTCAGTGGATACATGTCAATATTCATTACTTGAGAATGCCAGTTCTAAAAGCTGCACTGCCGTGCTACCTCATTGAAACTCACGGTTTTTATTTTTCACATGACTGCTTTGAAGTCGGTAACCGGCTCCTAATTGCCACCTCTGGCTGTGCACGGTAAACTGCTGATTGGACACAAGCAAAACAACCCTTCATCCCCACACCAAAGCCTGGTGACTGTAAGCTGTGGGGGTGATTCTGTAGATAGACACAAAATGCAGGAGTAACTCAACGGAACTCAGTCTGAAGAAGGGTCTCAACCCGAAACGTCACCCATTCCTTCTATCCAGAGATGCTGCCTGACCCGCTGAGTTACTCCAACATTTTGTGCCTATCTTCGATTTGAACTAGCATCTGCAGTTCTTTCCTACACACGAGGTGATTCTGTATCTCTACTAACATCAAGGAGGAATTTGCCACTGAAGACAGATATAGAATCCTCACCCATGGACCATAACGTGCGATACAATAGACCTAATGTCACCCATGCTCTCAGTAAGGCCATCTTCTTCCTTATGTGGGAGGAAAGACGACTGATTAGTACGGGTGTCAGAGGTTAAGGGGAGAAGGCAGAGGAATGGGGTTAGGAGGGAGAGATAGGTCAGCCAGAATGGAATGGCGGAGTAGACCTGCTGGCCAGATTCTGCTCCTATCACTATGGTCTTATGAATGAGAAATTCCAGCAGTTCCCCAAAATGCTGATGTCTGTGGCTACGATATATCTCGTCTGTCAGGAGTGTGATCATTCTCATCCCGAACCGCCCACCCCTGGTTGAGTGATCATTTCCAGTTTCGCCGTCTCTCTGTCTTCCCCTGCCGTTGACTCCAGGCTCTCAGGTTATCTGAAGTGATTATTGCCGGTTATCAGCTCATGGCAATTCTGAATCAGACCGTGATGAATCTATTAATTCCAAGCAATGTTGCCTGAGATAAAATTGCGGATTTGCAAAGTTGGGCGGCACAATGGCCCACCGGTAGAGTTACTGCCTTGCTGCGCCAGAGACCCGGGTTTGATCCTGACCACCACGCGGGGGCTGTCAGTGTGGAGTTTGTATGTTCTCCCTGTGACCACGTGGGTTTTCTACTGGTGCTCCAGTTTCCTCCCACGTTCCAAAAACATGCAGGTTGGTAGGTTCATTGGCTCAGTACATTGTCACCAGTTCTGTAGGATAAGACTAGCGTATGGATGATCATTGGTTGGTGTGGACTTGGTGGGTTGTGGAGCCTGTTTCAATGCTGTATCTCTGCATCTAGGCACATTCCTTGTATGTGTACATACTTGGCCAATAAACTTATTCATACAATACAATACAATACAATATATCTTTATTGTCATTGTACCCAGGGGTACAACGAGATTGGGAATGCGCCTCCCATACGATGCAATAATTTAAGTAATTAACAGCAACCCAACGAAACGAAACAATTGTAACAGTTTTAGACAGGGTAAAGTGCAAGTTGATCTATGCGTTGTGGCCATCCGGCTCAGCAGGACCGGTTCATAGCAGCTATGGCCCTGGGGATGAAGCTGTTCCTGAGTCTGGAGGTGCGGGCGTAGAAGGCCTTGTATCGTCTGCCCGATGGAAGGAGTTCGAACAGACTGTTGCAGGGGTGTGAAGAGTCTTTGTGGATGCTGGTGGCTTTTCTGAGGCATCGTGTGTTGTAGATGCCCTCCAAGTCTGGTAGCTGTGTTCCGATGGCCCTCTGAGCTCTATGGACTACCCGCTGTAGAGCTTTCCTTTCTGCCTCCGTGCAGCTGTGGTACCACACAGGGATGCCATGTGTTAGGATGCTCTCTATGGTGCAGCGGTAGAAGGTCGTCAGGAGCTGTTGGGGTAGACCAGACTTTTTCAGTGTTCTTAAGTAGAACAGTCTTTGTTGTGCCTTCTTGACCAGCGCAGCAGTGTTATTGGACCATGTTAGGTCCTCCGAAATGTGAGTGCCCAGAAACTTGAAGCTGGACACTCTCTCCACACTGTCCCCGTTGATAGAGATCGGGGCATATTCCCCGTTATGTGACCTACAGAAGTTGATGATCAGCTCCCTGGTCTTGGTGGTATTCATTCATTCATTCATTCATTCATTCATTCATTCATTCAACTTTTTAGTTTAATTTAGTTTAGAGATACAGCGCAGACAAAAGGCCCTTCAGCCCACCGAGTCTGGACCGACCAGCGATCCCCGCACACTAACGCTAGCCTACACACACTATGGACAATTTAATTTTATACCAAGCCAATTAACCTACAAACCTGTCCGTCTTTGGAGTGTGGGAGGAAACCGAAGATCTCGGAGAAAACCCACGCAGGTCACGGGGAGAACGTACAAACTCCGTACAGACAGCACCCGTAGCACACACATAACTAAATTAAATATATGTGTATTTTTGGAGGTATATGCCGGACAATTTTCATTTTCATTTTTTCAAACAAAATTGAAAGTTATACACTCTTTGCTTTAGTAATATTTTTGTGATTGGCTTTGTGATCGAAGGCTGAACTATTGCTGTTGCTACTGAGATGGCATGTTGCAACCACAAGTAGATTCAAGCACAGAATATTCTTCTGTGAGCTAAAAATGCACTGTTATGGCGAGTCCGAAACTTGCTAGTTGTAGACGAAGTTTATTGCAGCCGCAATACACGAATACAGAATCAAAACAACAAGTTACAGGACAACCAATATAAACTTACTGTCTTCCTTGAAGACTTCGCCGAACTGGCTAAAACGGGCGCCAAACGCGCACCTGACATCGCTGGCCAATCAGCGATGTCGTTTGCTGGACCAATCCTCATGGTCGCGTTCCCACGTGACCTCGCTGGCCAATCCGAGGGTTCGACGACCTGGACCATTCTCTATGGTCGCTACATGACCCCCCCCAGAACCCGAGGTGCGGAACCTAGCAGGGAGCCGGATTTCGCGACCATAACGAGTACGGAGAGGGACAGCCTGAACCACAGGAGCCGGAGGTTCCGGACTTGGTGGAACAGCCGGAACGGGAGGTTCTGGAGGAACTACCGGAACGGGGGGTCCTGGAGGAACTGCCGAAACGGGGGGTCCTAGGGGAACTGCCGAAACTGGAGGTCCCGGAGGAACTGTCGGAATGGGGGTTTGTGGACTGGGCGGAACTAACGGAGGTCGGCCTCTTCTAGGGGTTTGACCGACCAGGACTGGTTGATCTGGGTCCAAATGGGCAGGTTTGAGCCGGGACACCGAGACGAGTTCACTCTTGCCGCCCATGTCTAAGGTGAAAGTAGCCGTTCCCTTACGTAAAACCCGAAACGGCCCTTGATAGACCCTCTGCAACGGGGCGCGATGGGCATCTTTACGCAAAAAAACAAACTCACAGTCCTTCAGGGAAGACGGTTCATGTACCGTGGGACACCCATGACGCGAAGTCGGCACTGGAGCCAGGGAGCTCACCCGTTCCCGGAGAGCTGCTAACGCTGATGGGACTGTAGGGAGCAGGGCTGAAGTGTCCGGAAACAGATCTCCGGGTACTCGAAGGGTCGAGCCATATACCAGCTCTGCGGACGACGCACCGAGATCTGGCTTAGGAGCCGTCCGGATGCCCAACAGAACCCAAGGGAGTTGGTCTACCCAGTCTGGGCCTTCAAGCCTTGCACTGAGGGACGCCTTAAGTTGGCGGTGGAACCTTTCTACGAGTCCATTTGCCTGGGGGTGATATGCAGTTGTGGGTTGTAATTTGGACCCGTACAGTTCCGCCAGCGCGGCCCAGAGGGACGAAGTGAACTGTGGTCCTCTGTCAGTTGTAATAACTGCCGGGACCCCGAAACGAGCTACCCAGTGAAGGGCCAAAGTCCTAGCACAAGACGCTGACGAGATATCACACAATGGGAAAGCCTCTGGCCACCGGGTGAACCGATCCACCACCGTGAGGAGGTGGGTGTAGCCCCGGGAGGAAGGCAAGGGCCCGACCAAATCCACGTGGATGTGGAAAAAACGAAAAGCCGGGACTTCGAAATCCTGTACGGGGGGCTGGACGTGGCGCTGGACCTTAGCGGTCTGACAGGGCACGCAGGAACGTGCCCATCCCGCTACCTGTTTCCGCAGGCCATGCCAGACAAACCTCGCTGCCACCAAGGCAGAGGTGGAGCGGATGGACGGGTGTGCCAGCCCATGAATGGCATCGAAAACCCGGCGCTGAAGGGAGGGCGGTACTACCGGCCTGGGGCGAGGAAGAGAAACATCGCACCAGACTTTCGTGCCCTCCGACCCACAAGCTACCTGGCCCAACTTCAATCCCGAAGTGGTGGACTGGTACGTCGAAACGGTATCCGCCAGGAGCTGTGCCTCCGCGAGCTCCTGGGGATCCACTTCGCAGTCCACCGCCGAAATAGGGGGAAAAGCAGGTCTAGACAGGGCGTCAGCAACGGCATTCAGCTTACCCGCGATATGACGGACATCTGTGGTAAATTCTGAGATAGCAGTCAGGTGCCGCTGCTGGCGGGCCGACCATGGGTCAGACAATTTCAAAAAAGCAAATGTTAATGGCTTGTGGTCCGTAAATGCCACAAATGGGCGGCCCTCGAGGAAATACCTGAAATGACGGACAGCTAAATGGAGAGCTAGAAGCTCTCGGTCAAATGCGCTATATTTCAGCTCGGCCGAATTCAGTTGCCGGCTGAAAAACGCTAAAGGCTGCCAACGGCCACCAACCTGCTGCTCCAGAACCCCGCCCACCGCCACGTCAGAGGCGTCAACCGTCAGGGCCGTGGGGGCGGAGGGGCTCGGATGGACCAGCATGGTGGCGTCTGCCAAGGCTGCCTTAGCTGCCGTAAAAGCCGACTCTGCGGTCGGGGACCACAACAACTCTACCGGATTACCTGCAAGGCATTGGAAAAGTGGGCGCAGGACTCGCGCCGCTGCCGGAACGAATCTATGGTAGAAATTAACCATGCCTACGAACTCCTGCAGCCCTTTTACTGTGGTAGGCCTGGGGAAAGCCTGGATAGCCTCCACCTTCTCTGGCAAAGGGACAGCGCCGGCAGGGGTAATTCTGTGACCTAGAAAATCGAGAGCAGGCAGGCCGAATTGACATTTGGAGGGTTGAATAATGAGCCCGTGGTCTTGGAGCCGCTGGAACACGGTCCGCAAATGGGCCTGGTGTTCTTGCACTGAGGGGCTGGCTACCAGGATGTCGTCTAAATAAATAAACACAAAGGGTAAACGCCTGCCCACGCGGTCCATCAGTCGCTGGAAAGCCTGTGCCGCGTTCTTTAAACCGAAAGGCATACGCAACCATTCAAACAACCTGAACGGAGTAATAGTTGCAGTTTTTTGTATGTCCTCCGGTCGCACCGGAATCTGATGGTATCCTCGCACCAAATCGATTTTGGAAAACACCACCGCTCCTTCCAGTCCAGATGAAAAGTCCTGTAGGTGCGGTATGGGGTAGCGATCAGCCGTGGTGACAGCATTGAGACGCCGATAATCGCCACATGGCCTCCACCCCCCAGATGCCTTGGAGACCATGTGTAACGGCGAGGCCCACGGGCTGTCAGACTGACGAACAATTCCCATTTCCTCCATCTTCCTGAACTCCGCCCTTGCCACCACCAGTTTGTCTGGCGGTAGTCTCCTGGCCCGAGCGAAAACGGGAGGGCCTTCAGTGCGGATGTGATGGACCACACCGTGCTTAGCTGAAGGTGCGTCAAAACGTTGGACGAGCAGCTCTGGGAACTCTGCCAGAATCGCAGCATACGAGTCGGGGGCCGCGACGACGGCCTGGACAGTAGGGCTGGGCGAGGAGGCGATTGCCGGAGCGACGTGCTCGTCTTCAGCAGCGGGTCGGAGGTCGTTACCGCGGACATCAGGAACCAGTGAAAAAGCCCAGAGAAAATCTGCGCCCAGGATCGCTTGTTTGACGTCGGCTATGATGAATGGCCATTCGTACGTGCGGAGGCCTAAAGCAAGGGACATCTTCCGTGTGCCGAAAGTGCGAATTGGGCTGCCGTTAACCGCGATGAGGGTGGGACCTGTCTTACCCGATCTGGTTTCGAGGTCGGTCGGCGGCACTATGCTGACGATGGCTCCGGTGTCTACCAAAAATTCTGTGTCCGTGAATCGATCATGGACATAGAGGCGCCGGTTCTGGCCAATCGTAACTGCCCCTATGTACGATCGGCCGAGGCATTTCCCGCGAAGGTACAAGGCAAACGACAGTTGCGGGATTCGTTACCCCATCGTAGGTGATAATAGCACCAGCCGCGCTTGTGCGGATCTTTTTGGCGGGCTTTCGGGGAATTGGCGGGAGACGTGGTGCCATCTTTCCGCCGCTGTGGCGTGGTCACCGATGTCGAGACTTTGTTGATGGAATCACTTGCCTTGTTTTTTCCCGCTATGAGCGCGTCCGCTTTCGCTGCATATGCTTCGGGGTCCTTAAAAGAACAATCCGTAAGCAGCAGTCGGACATCCTCGGGAAGTTTCTCGCGGAATGCCTGTTCAAACATCGGGCAATCCGTATGCTCACCGGCTAGCACCATCATTTCAGCCATGCGGACGGAAGGCAGTTGGTCTCCAAGCTCCGGTAGGTGCAGAAGGTTTGCCGCACCACCATGCTTATTAAACCCGAAGGTTCGCAGTAATGCCTTCTTCATGGTTTCGTATTTGTCTTCCGCAGGTGAATTTATGATAAACCGCATCATGCGCTTGGTTGTGTCCGGCGATAGAGCGCTGACGAGGTAGAAGTACTTCGTGGAACCGTCCGACACCTTCTTTATGTGGAATTGAGCCTCGGCGTGGATAAACCAAGCTTGCGGTGCGTACGTCCAAAATAACGGAAGATGAACGCCTGCCGCGCTTGACTCCGGTGTGCCCTGCTCGGTCATCGTCAACGAGGCGTCGGGTTCCTGCTCAGTTGGTGATCGTCCAGATCACGTCGGGGTCACCAATATGGCGAGTCCGAAACTTGCTAGTTGTAGACGAAGTTTATTGCAGCCGCAATACACGAATACAGAATCAAAACAACAAGTTACAGGACAACCAATATAAACTTACTGTCTTCCTTGAAGACTTCGCCGAACTGGCTAAATCGGGCGCCAAACGTGCACCTGACATCGCTGGCCAATCAGCGATGTCGTTTGCTGGACCAATCCTCATGGTCGCGTTCCCACGTGACCTCGCTGGCCAATCCGAGGGTTCGACGACCTGGACCATTCTCTATGGTCGCTACACTGTAAGCATATACTTTCCTCAGGGTTATTTGCATGTTGCTGAGTTGCTCAGCAGTGATGCATGCTGCCATGAAAAGAAACTACTTAAACTGTCACCCCAAGCCTTTGATGTACCTGTACCTCATGTCTGTATTCAGGTAATATACAGGTTTTATTCGAGATCAGAACATACTTAATCTTGAGTGTCATCTGCCTCAGTACAGTATTGTAGGGGATATACTAGTACTCAATGGCCTATTTTGTGATCGATTGCAGATTTCACATTAAAATAAACATTATACTGAAAATGATACCAGTTTATGTTCCACTCTTGTTTGGAATGCAATGTATCCATATATAGATGTATAGATAGTATAAGAAAATAACTGCAGATGCTGGTACAAATCGAATGTGTTTTTTCACAAAAAGCTGGAGTAACTCAGCTGGTCAGGAAGCATCTCGGGAGAGAAGGAATGGGTGATCCTTCTTCAGACTGAAGAAGGGTCTCGACCCGAAACGTCACCCATTCCTTCTCTCCCGAGATGCTGCCTGACCCGCTGAGTTACTCCAGCATTTTGTGAATTGACGTATAGATATATTATATCATGAAAATGGACCCAGGAACAACTGAACAAAAAATCAGGGCTGATGCAACTGGAATGAAGATCCGTCAGATAACATGGTTAGCAAATACATAAAGGCCTAGAGATTGGATCAATTAGACGTCGTATGTCCTGGTAATTACCTTGGGATGAACTTGAACATGTAGTGAAATTGGCCTCGGCATAATTCACCAAAACTTGGCCGATGTTTGCCACCATCTGTCACACACCTACAGGTTACATTACACACAGTTCCTACACTTACAACACAAATTGGAGCTTCTGGTTGCAATAGACAATAGACAATAGACAATAGGTGCAGGAGGAGGCCATTCGGCCCTTTGAGCCAGCACCGCCATTCAATGTGATCATGGCTGATCATTCACAATCAGTACCCCGTTCCTGCCTTCTCCCCATACCCCCTGACTCCGCTATCTTTAAGAGCTCTATCTAGCTCTCTCTTGAAAGCATCCAGAGAATTGGCCTCCACTGCCTTCTGAGGCAGAGAATTCCACAGGTTTACAACTCTGACTGAAAAAGTTTTTCCTCATCTCCATTCTAAATGGCCTACCCCTTATTTTTAAACTGTGGTCCTGGTTCTGGACTCCCCCAACATTGGGAACATGTTTCCTGCCTCTAACGTGTCCAACCCCTTAATAATCTTACACGTTTCGATAAGATCCCCTCTCATCCTTCTAAATTCCAGCGTATACAAGCCTAGTCGCTCCAATCTTTCAACATATGACAGTCCCGCCATTCCGGGAATTAACCTAGTAAACCTACGCTGCACGCCCTCAATAGCAAGAATGCAATCCACTAGCTCTGTTTATCAGACACAGGAACATGAGGAATACATCACACAGGACAGGGAATGTGACAGAACTGAACAGTTTGGACAGCAACAACGTTGACTTATTAACAGCACCGGATAGCTTCAGGTGCCAATAGTCAGCATTGACAAAAATGATTCTGCACTGTTCCTTCTTTGGTCAAATCAATTCTGACCTCCGCATTGCAACCACTGGCTCCTTCAACAGACCCCGCTAAGAACATAGAACAGCACAGTACAATGTCTGTGCGAACACAATGCCAAGTTCATCTTTAGTTTTTAGTTTTAGTTTTAGAGACACAGCGCGGAAACAGGCCCTTCAGTCCACTGAGTCCGCACCGACCAGTGATCCCCGCACATTAGCATTATCCTACACACAGTATGGGGAGGGGGGAAGGAGGGGGAGAGAGGGGAGGCTAGGGTGGAGCGGGGGAGGGGGGGAGGGAGGGGGAGGGGGAGGAGGGTAGAGGGAGGGGAGAGGGAGGGAAGGGGGGAGGGAGGAGGGGAGGGGAGGGGAGAGGGGGAGAGGGGAGGGGAGGGGGAATGGGGAAAGCAGGGAGGGGGGAGGGAGGTGGGAGAGAGGGGAGGGGAGGGTGGAGCGGGGGAGGGGGAGCGGGGGAGGGGGGAAGAGGGGAGGGGGAGTAAGGGGGGAGGGGGGAGTGGAGGAGCCGAGGGTGGATCTTGTTAACCTCTGGACCCCTGGCTGCCCCAGGTCATCGGCGGAATCTTCCTGCTGGACCAGGGGTCCAGAGGCTAACAAGACCCACCCTCTGCGTATGGACAAGGAAGTGTGTGTGTGCAGGGAAGCCATGGGTTCAATTCCCATGCAGGTGGGGATGGGGCTTGAATGGACGGGTCCACCATAATCTATCCCATTATTGCAGCAAAATCAATCAGTTAATCAAACAGGCTGATCAGTTAATCTGTAACCGTTTCTAAATTACTGGATGTCAAATTGCTGCAAAACATCGTACGTTCATAAGTTCAAAAGTGATAGGAGCAGAATTAGGCCATTCGGTCCATCAAGTCTACTCTACTTTTCAATCGTGGCTGATCTATCTTCCCCTCTTAACCCCATTCTCCTGCCTTCTACCCATAACCTCTGACACCCGTACTAATCAAGAATCTATCTATCTCTGCCTTAGAAATATCCACTGACTTGGTCTCCACAGCCTTCTGTGGCAAAGAATTCCACAGATTCACCACCCTCTGGCTAAAGAAATTCCTCCTCATCCCCTTCCTTTAATTCTGAGGCTGTGCCCTCTGGTCCTAGACCCTCCCACTAGTAGAAACATCCTCTCCACATCCACTCCACATCCAGGCCTTTCATTATTCGCTAAGTTTCAATGAGGTCCCCCCTTGTCCAAGCTCCAGCGAGTACAGGCCCAGTGCCATCAAATGCCCACTCATTCCTGGGATCATTCTTGTAAACCTCCTCTGGACCCTCTCCAGAGCCAGCACATCCATCCTCAGATATGGGGCCCAAAATTGCTCACAATACTCCAAATGCGGCCTGACCAGTGTCTTATAGAGCCTCAGCATTACATCCCTGTTTTGTACTCTAGTCCGCTCAAAATAAATGCTACAATTGTGTTTGCCTTCATTACTACTGATTCGACTTGCAAAATCCTGCACCATCTCTCCCGTCCCTTTGCACCTCCGATTTCTGGATTCTCTCTCCATTTAGAAAATAGTCTACGCCATTATTCCAACCACCAAAATACATGGAGTGCATATGTTCCTGCGCTGTATTCCACCTGACACTTCCCTGCCCACTCTCCCAACCTGTTCAACTCCTTCTTCAAAGCAAATGCCGTGATTTGAGTGCTAATGGCTGTGGTGGAAAGATTTCAGCTGGTTTAGCAGTCAGGCACACCCTCTGCTGAACTTTAGCCTTACAAGTAGTTGCTTTGATCAGTTGCTGGACCAACCTGATCTCCCGGTTGCTAAACACTTTAATTCTCCTTCCCATTTCCAAAATTTACCT
>NW_027602430.1:0-36168 GCF_053455715.1 Rhinoraja longicauda
CTCTCTCTCTCTCTCTCTCTCTCTCAACCTCTCTCTCTCTCAACCCCTCTCCTCTCTCTCTCTCTCTCTCTCTCTCTCTCTCTCTCTCTCTCTCTCTCTCTCTCTCTGTGGGTGCTTGTGTTACAGTTCTTGTCCTTGTAATAAACAATAGACGACACACTCACTAATTGTGTGTGTGTGTGTGTGTGTGTGTGTGTGTGTGAGTGTGTGTGTGTGTGCTCACTCACTTACCCCAGTCTAGTAGACACTGACCGACACTCCAGCAGTTGTGTTCCAAGCTTGCGATCGCTGTCTTTTATCTGACAACCTGAGGGCAGAAACACACAGGAGGAGGTTGGTCGTCTTAAACTTACCCAATAACAGATATTGATTGACCCTGTACATCCATACATACTTATACATAACAGGGGATATATACCTCTTTCTCTCTCTCTCTCTCTCTCTCTACCTCTCTCAACCTCTCTCTCTCTCTCTCTCTACCCCTCTCAACCTTTCTCTCTCTCTCTCTCTCTCTACCTCTCTCAACCTCTTCTCTCTCTCTCTCTACCTCTCTCAACCTTTCTCTCTCTCTCTCTCTCTCTCTCAACCTCTTTCTCTCTCTCTCTCCCCCTCTCCCTCTCTCTCTCTCTCTCTCTCTACCTCTCTCAACCTCTCTCTCTCTCTCTCTCCCTACCTCTCTCAACCTCTTTCTCTCTCTCTCTCTCTCTCTCTACCTCTCTCAACCTCTTTCTCTCTCTCTCACTACCTCTCTCAACCTCTTTCTCTCTCTCTCTCTCTCTACCTCTCTCAATCTTTCTCTCTCTCTCTCTCTACCTCTCAACCTCTTTCTCTCTCTCTCTCTCTACCTCTATCAACCTCTTTCTCTCTCTGTCTCTCTACCTCTCTCAACCTCTTTCTCTCTCTCTCTCTCTACCTCTCTCAACCTCTTTCTCTCTCTCTCTCTCTCTACCTCAACCTCTTCTCTCTCTCTAACTCTCTCTACCTCTCTCGACCTCTTTCTCTCTCTCTCTCTCTACCTCTCTCAACCTCTTTCTCTCTCTCTCTCTACCTCTCTCAACCTCTTTCTCTCTCTCTCTCTCTCTCTACCTCACTAAACCTTTCTCTCTCTCTCTCTACCTATCTCAACCTCTTTCTCTCTCTCTCTCTCTCTCTCTCTACCTCTCTCAACCTCTTTCTCTCTCTCTTTCTTTCTCTCTCTCTCTCTCTCTCTCTCTCTCTCTCTCTCTCTCTCTCTCTCTCTACCTCTCTCAACCTCTTTCTCTCTCTCTACCTCTATCAACCTCTTTCTCTCTCTCTCTCTCTCTCTCGACCTCTTTCTCTCTCTCTCTCTCTACCTCTCTCAACCTCTTTCTCTCTCTCTCTCTCTCTCTACCTCTCTCAACCTCTCTCTCTCTCTCTCTCTCTCTACCTCTCTCAACCTCTTTCTCTCTCTCTACCTCTCAACCTTTCTCTCTCTCTCTCTCTCTCTCTACCTCTCTCAACCTCTCTCTCTCTCTACCTCTCAACCTTTCTCTCTCTCTCTCTCTCTCACTACCTCTCTCAACCTCTTTCTCTCTCTCTCTACCTCTCTCAACCTCTTTCTCTCTCTCTCTCTCTCTCTCAACCTCTTTCTCTCTCTCTCTCCCCCTCTCCCTCTCTCTCTCTCTACCTCTCTCAACCTCTCTCTCTCTCTCCCTACCTCTCTCAACCTTTCTCTCTCTCTCTCTCTCTACCTCTCTCAACCTCTTTCTCTCTCTCTCTCTCTCTCTCTACCTCTCTCAATCTTTCTCTCTCTCTCTCTCTACCTCTTTCTCTCTCTCTCTACCTCTCTCAACCTTTCTCTCTCTCTCTCTCTACCTCTCTCAACCTCTTTCTCTCTCTCTCTCTCTCTCTCACTACCTCTCTCAACCTCTTTCTCTCTCTCTCTCTCTCTCTCTCTACCTCTCTCAACCTCTTTCTCTCTCTCTCTCTCTATCTCTATCAACCTCTTTCTCTCTCTGTCTCTCTACCTCTCTCAACCTCTTTCTCTCTCTCTCTCTACCTCTCTCAACCTCTTTCTCTCTCTCTCTCTCTCTACCTCAACCTCTTTCTCTCTCTCTCTCTAACTCTCTCTACCTCTCTCGACCTCTTTCTCTCTCTCTCTCTCTACCTCTCTCAACCTCTTTCTCTCTCTCTCTCTCTCTACCTCTCTCAACCTCTTTCTCTCTCTCTCTCTCTCTCTCTCTCTCTCAACCTCTTTCTCTCTCTCTACCTCTATCAACCTTTCTCTCTCTCTCTCTCTACCTCTCTCGACCTCTTTCTCTCTCTCTCTCTCTACCTCTCTCAACCTCTTTCTCTCTCTCTACCTCTCTCAACCTCTTTCTCTCTCTCTCTCTCTCTCTACCTCTCTCAACCTCTTTCTCTCTCTCTCTCTACCTCTCTCAACCTCTTTCTCTCTCTCTCTCTACCTCTCTCAACCTCTTTCTCTCTCTCTCTCTCTCTACCTCTCTCAACCTCTTTCTCTCTCTCTCTCTCTCTCTCTCTACCTCTCTCGACCTCTTTCTCTCTCTCCATCTACCTCTCTCAACCTCTTTCTCTCTCTCACTACCTCTCTCAACCTTTCTCTCTCTCTCTCTCTCTCTACCTCTCTCAACCTTTCTCTCTCACTCTCTCTCACACTACCTCTCTCAACCTGTTTTTCTTTCTTTCTCTCTCTCAACCTCTCTCTCCCCCTCTCTCTATCTCTCCCCTCTCTCTCTCTCTCTCTCTCTCAACCTCTCCCTTCCTCTCTCCCTCTCCTCCTCTTTCTCTCTCCCTTTCCCCCTCTATCTCTCTCCCTCTCACCCTCTCAACCTCTCTGTCTCTCTCTCTCTCTCTCTCTCTCCCTCCCTCTTTTTGTGTGTGTGTGTGTGTGCGTGAGATTTGGACAATCTCTCTCTCTCTTACCTGTAGCTGTGATAGCTGCCCCTTTCTCAGCTGAACCCCCGGTCTAGTGAACACAGACACTCCAGCAGTTCTCCAAGCTTGTGATCGCCGTCTTTTATCTGCCTGCCTGCCTGCCTGCCTGCCCCGCCAACCTGAGGAACGAAATGAAACACACATGAGACCGACAGACCCTAACCGACCGACCCGGACCGACCCGGACGGACCGACCGACCGAATGGACCGACCGACCGACCCGGACGGACCGACCGACCCGGACGGACGGACCGACCGACCGACCCGGACGGACCGACCGACCCGGACGGACAGACCGACCGACACGGACGGACGGACGGACCGACCCGGACGACCGACCCGGACGGACGGACCGACCGACCGACCGACCCAGATGGACCGACCGACCGACCCAGATGGACCGACCGACCGACCGACCGACCGACCCGGACGGACCGACCGACCCGGATGGACCGACCGACCGACCCAGATGGACCGACCGACCGACCGACCCGGACGGACGGACCGACCGACCCGGATGGACCGACCGACCGACCCGGATGGACCCGACCGACCGACCCAGATGGACCGACCGACCGACCGACCCGGACGGACGGACCGACCGACCCGGATGGACCGACCGACCGACCCGGATGGACCGACCGACCGACCGACCGACCGACCCGGATGGACCGACCGACCGACCCGACCGACCGACCGACCCGGATGGACCGACCGACCGACCCAGATGGACCGACCGACCGACCGACCCGGACGGACGGACCGACCGACCCGGATGGACCGACCGACCGACCCGGATGGACCGACCGACCGACCGACCGACCGACCCGGATGGACCGACCGACCGACCCAGATGGACCGACCGACCGACCGACCCGGACGGACGGACCGACCGACCGACCCGGATGGACCGACCGACCGACCCGGATGGACCGACCGACCCGGACGGACCGACTGACCGACCGACCCGGATGGACCGACCGACCGACCGACCGACTGACCCGGATGGACCGACCGACCGACCCAGATGGACCGACCGACCGACCGACACGGACGGACGGACCGACCGACCCGGATGGACCGACCGACCGACCGACCCGGATGGACCGACCGACCGACCCGGATGGACCGACCGACCGACCCAGATGGACCGACCGACCGACCGACCCGGACGGACGGACCGACCGACCCGGATGGACCGACCGACCGACCCGGATGGACCGACCGACCGACCGACCGACCGACCCGGATGGACCGACCGACCGACCCAGATGGACCGACCGACCGACCGACCCGGACGGACGGACCGACCGACCGACCCGGACGGACGGACGGACCGACCGACCGACCGACCGACCCGGATGGACCGACCGACCGACCCGGATGGACCGACCGACCGACCCAGATGGACCGACCGACCGACCGACCCGGACGGACGGACCGACCGACCCGGATGGACCGACCGACCGACCGACCGACCCGGATGGACCGACCGACCGACCCGGATGGACCGACCGACCGACCCGGACGGACCGACCGACCGACCGACCCGGACGGACGGACCGACCGACCCGGATGGACCGACCGACCGACCGACCCGGATGGACCGACCGACCGACCGACCCGGATGGACCGACCGACCGACCGACCCGGACGGACGGACCGACCGACCCGGATGGACCGACCGACCGACCGACCCGGATGGACCGACCGACCGACCCGGATGGACCGACCGACCGACCGACCCGGATGGACCGACCGACCGACCCGGACGGACGGACCGACCGACCCGGACGGACGGACCGACCGACCGACCCGGACGGACCGACCGACCCGGACGGACCGACCGACCGACCGACCCGGATGGACCGACCGACCGACCCAGATGGACCGACCGACCGACCGACCCGGACGGACGGACCGACCGACCCGGATGGACCGACCGACCGACCGACCCGGACGGACCGACCGACCGACCGACCCGGATGGACCGACCGACCGACCCGGATGGACCGACCGACCGACCCGGACGGACCGACCGACCGACCGACCGACCGACCGACCGACCGACCGACCCAGATGGACCGACCGACCGACCCGGATGGACCGACCGACCGACCGACCCGGACGGACCGACCGACCGACCCGGATGGACCGACCGACCGACCCAGATGGACCGACCGACCGACCGACCCGGACGGACGGACCGATCCGGATGGACCGACCGACCGACCCAAACGGACCGACCGACCGACCCGGACGGACGGACCGACCGACCCGGATGGACCGACCGACCGACCGAACCGGATGGACCGACCGACCCGGACGGACGGACCGACCGAGTGGGTGCTTGTGTTACAGTTCTTGGCCTTGTAATAAACAATAGACGACACTCACTAATCGTGTATATGTGTGTGTGTGTGTGTGTGTGAGTGTGAGCTCACTCACTTACCCCAGTCTAGTAGACACTGACCGACACTCCAGCAGACCGACCGACCAACCGACTGTGTGGGTGCTTGTGTTACAGTTCTTGGCCTTTTAATAAACAATAGACGACACACTCACTAATTGTGTGTGTGAGTGTGTGTGTGTTTGTGCTCACTGACTTACCCCAGTCTAGTAGACACTGACCGACACTCCAGCAGTTGTGTCCAAGCTTGCGATCGCCGTCTTTTATCTGACAACCTGAGGGCTGAAACACACATAAGGTTGGTCGTCTTAAACTTACCCAATAACAGATATTGATTAACCCCGTACATACTTACATAACAGGGATATGGAATAAACAGGTGTGTGTGTGTGTGTGTGTTATAAATAAGTGTTGCTTGCTGTCATAAATTCTTTATTTGTGTAGGATTCCTTTCTCAGCTTAACCCCCAGTCTAGTGGACACAGACACTCCAGCAGTTCCCCATGAGGATCGAGCACCGAGCATGTGATCACCATCTCTTTTATCTGCCCCCTCCGACCTGAGGAACAAAACACAGATATGGGTGAAACTCACACACACACACACACACACACACACAGACATAACAGGCATCTATCTCCCTGAACCAATAATACAAAGGACAGCTCAATGCACTTTGCTGCAAAAACCCAATAGGATCGATGCACTCAGAGTCAGTTTGCAAAATCATTCTGCAAGGTATCAATTTGAAGGAACTCCTGGACCATTGTCCATCTGCAGATCACCCTGAGCCGCCCAGACTGGCAGGTGTCAATCAAACCGAAAGCCTGTGTAGTTCTGCAGACAAGGGCTGACCAATACTGACAAATCTCTCACTCCCTATATTTATTTAAGTTGCTGCATATTACAAAATGCAGATTGTATTAGTTAAAGTTATTGATCCTACATCAATAAATATGTATTTAAGTTGCTGCATATTCCAAAATGCAGATTGTATTAGATAAAGTTATGAATCCTACTTAAATAAAGTTCCCACATATTCCAAAATGCAGATTGTATTAGTTAAAGTTAGGAATCCTACATAAATAAATATTTATTTAAGTTCCCACATATTCCAAAATGCAGATTGTATTAGATAAAGTTATCAATCCCACATAAATAAATATTTATTTAAGTTACCACATATTCCAAAATGCAGATTGTATTAGATAAAGTTATCAATCCCACATAAATAAATATTTATTTAAGTTCCCACATATTCCAAAATGCAGATTGTATTAGATAAAGTTATCAATCCCACATAAATAAATATTTATTTAAGTTCCCACATATTCCAAAATGCATTGTATTAGATAAAGTTATCAATCCCACATAAATAAGTATTTATTTAAGTTCCCACATATTCCAAAATGCAGATTATATTAGTTAAAGTTATTGATCCTACATAAATAAATATTTATTTAAGTTCCCACATATTCCAAAATTTAGATTGTATTAGTTAAAGTTAGGAATCCTACATAAATAAATATTTATTTAAGTTCCCACATATTCCAAAATGCAGATTATATTAGTTAAAGTTATTGATCCTACATAAATAAATATTTATTTAAGTTCCCACATATTCCAAAATTTAGATTGTATTAGTTAAAGTTAGGAATCCTACATAAATAAATATTTATTTAAGTTCCCACATATTCCAAAATGCAGATATTAGTTAAAGTTATTGATCCTACATAAATAAATATTTATTTAAGTTCCCACATATTCCAAAATGCAGATTATATTAGTTAAAGTTATTGATCCTACATAAATAAATATTTATTTAAGTTCCCACATATTCCAAAATGCAGATTATATTAGTTAAAGTTATTGATCCTACATAAATAAATATTTATTTAAGTTCCCACATATTCCAAAATGCATTGTATTAGATAAAGTTATCAATCCCACATAAATAAGTATTTATTTAAGTTCCCACATATTCCAAAATGCAGATTATATTAGTTAAAGTTATTGATCCTACATAAATAAATCTTTATTTAAGTTCCCACATATTCCAAAATTTAGATTGTATTAAATTTAGGAATCCTACATAAATAAATATTTATTTAAGTTCCCACATATTCCAAAATGCAGATATTAGTTAAAGTTATTGATCCTACATAAATAAATATTTATTTAAGTTCCCACATATTCCAAAATGCAGATTATATTAGTTAAAGTTATTGATCCTACATAAATAAATCTTTATTTAAGTTCCCATATTCCAAAATGCAGATTATATTAGTTAAAGTTAGGAATCCTACATAAATAAATCTTTATTTAAGTTACCACATATTCCAAAATGCAGATTGTACTAGTCAAAGTTATTGATCCTACATAAATAAATATTGATTTAAGTTGCTGCATATTCCAAAATGCAGATTGTATTAGATAAAGTTATGAATCCTACTTAAATAAAGTTCCCACATATTCCAAAATGCAGATGATATTAGTTAAAGTTATTGATCCTACATAAATAAATATTTATTTAAGTTCCCACATATTCCAAAATGTAGATTGTATTAGTTCAAGTTATGAATCCTACATCAATAAATATTTTTGATAAAACACAAGACTTGTTTATTCTTTATCCCATCAGCAATAAAACAGACAGGCAAGTTTAAAAAACATACCAAAAAATACTTTTTTCAAGTAATAAATATTTTTAAAACATTTTCTTTTCAACAACTCCATCCGAATTTCCACAGGTTACACATTCAATGCAGATATTCATTTCCAAATTTACACAGAATCCCTTATTTGGAGTCTCTCTCTCTCTCTCTCTCTCTCTTACCTGTTCTTGTAGCTGTGATAGCTGCACCTTTCTCAGCTTAACCCCCAGTCTAGTAGACACTCCCAGTAGTTCCCCCATGGGGGTCCAGCACCAAGCTTGTGATCACCATCTCTTTTATCTGCCCCCTCCAACCTGAGGGACCAAACAGACATAACAGGCATCTCCCTGAACCAATAATACAAAGGACAGCTCAATGCACAATGTTGCAAACCCCAATAGGATCGATGCACTCAAGAGACAGTTTGCAAAATCATTCTGCAAAGTATCAATTTGAAGTAACTCCTGGACCATTGTCCATCTGCAGATCACCCTGAGCCGCCCAGACTGGCAGGCACCATTCAAACCCAAACCGAAAGCAGACAAGGGCTGAGCAATACTGACAAATCTCTCTCACTATTTTTATTTAAGTTGCTGCATATTCCAAAATGCAGATTGTATTAGTTAAAGTTAGGAATCCTACAGAAATAAACATTTTGGATAAAATATTTTTGATAAAGCACTCAGTCAGTTTGCAAAAACATTCTGCAAAGTATCAATTTGAAGGAACATGGGGAACTCCTGGAGCAGATCACCCTGAGCCCAGACTGGCAGGTGTTTAAGTTGCAACATATTCCACCAAAATGCAGATTCTCTTAGATAAAGTTATGAATCCTACACAAATAAATCTTTATTTAAGTTCCCACATATTCCAAAATGCAGATTGTATTAGTTAAAGTTAGGAATCCTACATAAATAAATCTTTATTTAAGTTCCCACTTATTCCAAAATGCAGATTGTATTAGTTTAAAGTTAGCAATCCTACATAAATAAATATTTATTTAAGTTGTTTAAGTATTCCAAAATGCAGATTGTATTAGATAAAGTTAGCAATCCTACATAAATAAGTATTTATTTAAGTTCCCACATATTCCAAAATGCAGATTATATTAGTTAAAGTTATGAATCCTACATAAATAAATATTTATTTAAGTTCCCACATATTCCAAAATGCAGATTGTATTAGTTAAAGTTAGGAATCCTCCATCAATAAATATTTTTGATAAAGCACAAGACTTGTTTATTCTTTATCCCATCAGCAATAAAACGGGCACGTTTTGTTTTAATATCAAAAAATACTTTTTTCAAATAATAAATAGTTTAAAAACATTTTCTTTTCAACAACTCCATCCGACATTCCAAAATGCAGATTGTATTAAAGTTATCAATCCTACATCAATAAGTATTTATTTAAGTTCCCACATATTCCAAAATGCAGATTGTATTAGTTAAAGTTATCAATCCTACATCAATAAGTATTTATTTAAGTTCCCACATATTCCAAAATGCAGATTGTATTAGTTAAAGTTATGAATACTACATCAATAAGTATTAGTGATTAAATATTTTCGATAAAGCATAAGACTTGTTTATTCTTTATCCCATCAGCAATAAAACGTGCAAGTTTTTTTTTTAAATATCAAAAAATACTTTTTCAAATAATGAATAATTTAAAAACATTTTCTTTTCAACAACTCCATCCGACATTTCCACAGGTTACACATTCAATGCAGATATTCATTTCCAAAATTTACACAGAATCCCTTATCTGGAGTCTCTCTCTTACCTGTTCTTGTAGCTGTGATAGCTGCACCTTTCCCAGTCTAGTGAACACAGACACACTCCACGAGGATCTAGCACCAAGCTTGTGATCACCATCTCTTTTATCTGCCCCCTCCAACCTGAGGGACCAGACAGACATAACAGGCATCTCCCTGAACCAATAATACAAAGGACAGCTCAATGCACTGTGCTGCAAAACCCAATAGGATCGATGCACTCAAGAGTAAGTTTGCAAAATCATTCTGCAAGGTATCAATTTGAAGTAACTTCTGGAACATTGTCCATCTGCAGATCACCCTGAGCCGCCCAGACTGGCAGGCACCATTCAAACCCAAACCGAAAGCAGACAAGGGCTGAGCAATACTGACAAATCTCTGACTCCTTATTTTTATTTAAGTTGCTGCATATTCCAAAATGCAGATTTTATTAGTTAAAGTTAGGAATCCCACATAAATGAACGTTTTGGATAAAATATTTTTGATAAAGCACTCAGAGTCAGTTTGCAAAATCATTCTGCAAAGTATCAATTTGAAGGAACATGGGGAACTCCTGGAGCAGATCACCCTGAGCCCAGACTGGCAGGTGTTTAAGTTGCAACATATTCCACCAAAATGCAGATTCTCTTAGATAAAGTTATGAATCCTACATTAATAAATCTTTATTTAAGTTCCCACTTATTGCAAAATGCAGATTGTATTAGTTAAAGTTAGGAATCCTACTTAATAAATCTTTATTTAAGTTCCCACATATTCCAAAATGCAAATTGTATTAGTTAAAGTTGGGAATCCTACATAAATAAATCTTTATTTAAGTTGCTGCACATTCCAAAATGCAGATTGTATTAGTTAAAGTTATGAATCCTACATAAATAAATCTTTATTTAAGTTGCGGCATATTCCAAAATGCAGATTGGATTAGTTCTAAGTTATGAATCGTACATAAATAAGTTTTTATTTAAGTTCCCACATATTATAAAATGCAGATTGTATCAGTTAAAGTTATGAATCCTACATAAATAAATCTTTATTTAAGTTGCTGCATATTCCAAAATGCAGACTGGATTAGTTCTAAGTTATGAATCCTACATAAATAAGTATTTATTTAAGTTCCCACATATTATAAAATGCTAAATTGTATTAGTTAAAGTTAGGAATCCTACATAAATAAATCTTTATTTAAGTTCCCACATATTGCAAAATGCAGATTGTATTAGTTAAAGTTAGGAATCCTACATAAATAAATCTTTATTTAAGTTGCTGCATATTCCAAAATGCAGATTGGATTAGTTCTAAGTTATGAATCCTACCTAAATAAGTATTTATTTAAGTTCCCACATATTATAAAATGCAGATTGTATTAGTTAAAGTTATGAATCCTACATAAATAATTCTTTATTTAAGTTGCTGCATATTCCAAAATGCAGATTGGATTAGTTCTAAGTTATGAATCCTACATAAATAAGTATTTATTTAAGTTCCCACATATTCCAAAATGCAGATTGTATTAGTTAAAGTTAGGAATCCTACATAAATAAATCTTTATTTAAGTTGCTGCACATTCCAAAATGCAGATTGTATTAGTTAAAGTTAGAAATCCTACTCTCTCTCTAATTCTCTATCTCCCTCTAATTCTCTATAATTCTCTATTATTTCTCTCTTTCCAAATCTATTCACTCTCTCTCTCTCTCTCTCTCTCTATAATTCTCTCCCCCTCCTCTAAATTATAAAAGATAAAACCTACTTTGCCCAATGTGGGTTGTTTTTAAATGTGCTATACAAATAAAATTGACTTGACTTGACTCCTCTCTCCCCCCCCCTCTCTCTCCCCCCTCTCTCTCCCCCCTCTCTCTCCCCCCTCTCTCTCCCCCCTCTCTCTCCCCCCTCTCTCTCCCCCCTCTCTCTCCCCCTCTCTCTCTCCCCCTCTCTCTCTCCCCCCTCTCTCTCCCCCCTCTCTCTCTCTCTCTCCTTCCTCTCTCTCTCCCTCCTCTCTCTTATAAAAGATATTTTATAAATGAAAGCTCGTGGCTTTTTGAGTTTGTTTGTGAATGACTCTCTCTCTCTCTCCCTCCTCTCTCCCCTTCCCTCTCTCTCTCTCCCCTTCCCTGTCTCTCTCTCCACCTCTTGCTATTAAAAGATATTTTATAAATTAAAGCTCGTGGGTTTTTGAGTTTGTTTGTGCCTGTGTGACTCTCTCTCTCTCCCCCTCCTTTCTCTCCCCCTCCTCCCTCCTTCCCCCTCCTATCTCCCCCTCCTCTCTCTCCCCCTCCACTCTCTACCCTCCTCTGTCTCCCCCTCCTCTCTCTCTCTCCCTCCTCTCCCTCCCTCCCTCCCTCCCTCTCTCTCCCTCCCTCCCTCTCCCTCCCTCTCTCAAACTCTCCAAAGCGATCTCAACTTTATTTCAGTTCTCAATGTCGCCCGTCGGGCGGGCAGCTAATTGATAATTGGTGGGATTGCTGATCCTTGGGGAAGTTGTGGGTTTTTTCAGGTCCACATGTGCTCGCTGTATCTGGCAACTAAATGGCCGCCACATGTGCTCGCTGTTCCTGGCAACAAAATGGCCGCCACATGTGCTCTCTGTTTCTGGCAACAAAATGGCCGCCACATGTGCTCGCTGTTTCCGGCAACGAAATGGCCGCCACATGTGCTCGCTCTTTCTGTCAAAAAAATGTCCGCCACATGTGCTCGCTGTTTCTGGAAACAAAATGGCCGCCACGTGTGCTCGCTGTTTCTGGCAACAGAATGGCCGTCTGAGGCAGAGAATCCCAGATTCACAACTCTCTCTGACTGAAAAAGTTTCTCCTCATCTCCATTGTAAATGGCCGACCCCTTATTCTTAAACTGTGGCCCCTTGTTCTGGACTCCCCCAACATCGGGAACATGTCTCCTGCCTCGTACGTGTCCGACCCCTTAATAATCTTGTACGTTTCGATAAGATCCCCCTCGGTCTTCTAAATTCCAGCGAGTATAAGCCCGGTCTATCCAGTCTTTCTTCATATGAAAGTCCTGCCATCCCAGGGATCGATCTAGTGAACCTTCTCTGTACTCCCTCTAAGGCTAGAATGTCTATCCTCAGGTTAGGAGACCAAAACTGCACACAATACTCCAGGTGCGGTCTCACCAAGGCCCTGTACAACTGCAGCAGATCCTCCCTGCTCCTAAACTCAAATCCTCTTGCTATGAATGCCAACATACCATTCGCTTTCTTCACTGACTGCTGCACCCGCACGCTTGCTTTCAATGACTGGTGCACCATGACACCCGGGTCACGTTGCATCTCCCCTTCTCCCAATCGGCCACCATTCAGGTAATACTCTGCTTTCCTGTTCTTGCCGCCAAAGTGGGTAACCTCACATTTATCCACATTATATTGCATCTGCCATGCATTTGCCCACTCGCCTAATCTATCCAAGTCACTCTGCAGACTCCTAGCATCCCCCTCGCAGCTAACACTGCCACCCAGCTTCGTGTCATCCGCAAACTTAGAGATGTTGCATTCAATTCCCTCAGTCCAAATCATTAATATATATATTGTAAATAGCTGGGGTCCCAGCACTGAGCCTTGCTGGGACCCCACTAGTCACTGCCTGCCATTCCGAAAAGGACCCGTTTATTCCTACTCTTTGCTTCCTGTCCGCCAACCAATTCTCTATCCACCTCAACACTGAACCCTCGATACCGTGTGCTTTAAGTTTGTACCCCGATCTCCTATGTGGGACCTTGTCGAAGGCCTTCTGGAAGTCCAGATATAACACATCGACTGGTTCTCCCTTATCCACTCTACTAGTTACATCCTCGAAAAATTCTATAAGATTCGTCGGGCATGATTTGCCTTTGGTAAATCCATGCTGACTTTGTCCGACGATATCACCACTTTCCAAATGTGATGCTATCACATCTTTAATAACTGACTCTAGCATTTTCCCCACTACCGATGTTAGGCTGACTGGTCTATAATTCCCCGTTTTCTCTCTCCCTCCCTTTATATAAAAAGTGGGGTTACATTAGCTACCCTCCAGTCCTCAGGAACTACTCCAGAATCTAAAGAGTTTAGAAAAATTATCACTAATGCATCCACTATTTGTGAGGCTACTTCCTTAAGCACTCTGGGATGCAGCCTATCTGGCCCTGGGGATTTATCGGCCTTTAATCCGTTTAATTTACCTAACACCACTTCCCGACTAACCTGGATTACCCTCAGTTCCTCCATCTCATTTGACCCCCGGTCCCCTGCTATTTCCGGCAGACGGTTTATGTCTTCCTTAGTGAAGACAGAACCAAAGTAGTTGTTCAATTGGTCTGCCGTCTCCTTGTTCCCTATGACCAATTCACCTGTTTCCGACTGCAAGGGACCTACATTTGTCTTAGCTAATCTTTTTCTCTTCACATATCTATAAAAGCTTTTGCAGTCAGTTTTTATGTTCCCTGCCAGTTTTCTCTCATAATCTATTTTCCCTTTCCTAACTAATCCCTTTGTCATCCTCTGCTGGACTCTGAATTTCTCCCAGTCCTCTGGTATGATACTTTTTCTGGCTAATTTATATGCTTCATCTTTTGTTTTAATACTATCTTTGATGTCCCTTGTTAGCCACGGATGCACCACCTTTCCTGGTTTGTTCTTTTGCTAAACTGGGATGAACAATTGTTGTAGTTCATCCATGCGACCTTTAAATGCCTTCCATTGCATGTCCACCGTCAACCCTTTAAGTATAAATTGCCAGTCTGCCTTGGACAATTCACGTCTCATACCCTCAAAGTTACCTTTCTTTAAGTTCAGAACACTTGTTTCTGAATTGACTTTGTCACTCTCCATCATAATGAAGAACTCCACCATATTATGGTCACTCTTGCCCAAGGGGCATCGCACAACAACACTGCTAACTAACCCTTCCTCGTTAGTCAATACCCAGTCTAGAATGGCCTGTTCTCTCATTGGCTCCTCGACATGTTGGTTTAGAAAACCATCTCGCAAACATTCCAAGAAATCCTCTTCCTCAGCACCCCTGCCAGTTTGGTTCACCCAATCTATATGTAGATTGAAGTCACCCATTATAACCGCTGCACCTTTAGTGCACGCATTTCAAATTTCCTGTTTGAGTGCACGCATTTCTAATTTCGCTGTTTCTGTCAACAAAATGTCCGCCACATGTGCTCGCTGTTTCTGTCAACAAAATGGCCGCCACATGTGCTCGCTGTTTCTGTCAACAAAATGGACGCCACATGTGCTTGCTGTTTCTCTCAACAAAATGGCCTTCTGAGGCAGAGAATCCCAGATTCACAACTCTCTCAAAAGTTTCTCCTCATCTCCATTCTAAATGGCCTACACATTATTCTTAAACTGTGGCCCATGGTTCTGGACTCCCCCAACATTGGGAACATGTTTCCTGCCTCTAACGTGTCCAACCCCTTAATAATCTTATATGTTTCGATAAGATCCCCTCTCATCCTTCTAAATTCCAGTGTATACAAGCCTAATCGCTCCAGTCTTTCAACATATGACAGTCCCACCATTCCGGGAATTAACCTAGTAAACCTACACTGCACGCCCTCAATAGCAGGAATATCCTTCCTCAAATTTGGAGACCAAAACTGCACACAGTACTCCAGGTGCGGTCTCACTAGGGCCCTGTACAACTGCAGAAGGACCTCTTTGCTCCTATACTCAACTCCTCTTGTTATGAAGGCCAACATGCCATTGGCTTTCTTCACTGCCTGCTGTACCTGCATGCTTCCTTTCAGTGACTGAAGCACTAGGACACCCAGATCTCGTTGTACGTCCCCTTTTCTTAACTTGACACCATTTAGATAATACTCTGCCTTCCTATTCTTACCACTAAAGTGGATAACCTCACACTTATCCATATTAAACTGCACCTGCCATTTATCTGCCCACTCACACAACCTGTCCAAGTCACCCTGCAACCTCATAGCATCTTCCTCACAGTTCACACTGCCACCCAGCTTTGTATCATCTGCAAATTTGCAGTCTGCTGTCGCTCCAGTCTTTCGACATACGACAGTCCCGCCATTCCGGTGATTAACCTGGTGAACCTACGCTGCACGCCCTCAATAGCAGGGACGTCCTTCCTCAAATTTGGAGACAAAAACTGCACGCAGTGCTACAGGTGCGGTCTCACCGGGGCCCTGTACAGTTGCAGAAGGACCTCTTTGCTACTAAACTCAAACTAGGAGACCAAAACTGGTCTATTGTGTACATGGTTGGAGGTGTGAATGTAAAACAAGGGGCCGAAGCTGCCTTCATGTCTGGTTACTCCAATGTGATCATCGCTTCTATTGTGTAGCCCTGAGCTCTGGGATAAAGTGGAGATAGGTTTGGAGAGTTTGAGAAAGGGAGGGAGGGAGAGGGAGGGAGGGAGGGAGAGGGAGAGGGAGGGAGAGAGAGGGGGAGAGAGAGAGATTCACCCACGTACAAACAAACTGAAAAAGCTACGAGCTTTAATTTATAGAAACAGAAACATAGACAATAGGTGCAGGAGGAGGCCATTCGTCCCTTCGAGCCTGTACGCACCGCCATTCAATACGATCATGGCTGATCATCCAGCTCAGTATCCCGTACCTGCCTTCTCTCCATTACCCCCTGATCCCTTTAGCCACAAGGGCCACATCTAACTCCCTCTTAATGCACGGTGGGATTTGCTTACTAAAATGGCGGGGTAGCTTACTGAAATGGCTGGGGCAGAGCGCACAGCTGGCGTGGTTTGCTTACTAAAATGGCGGGGGTTCTTACTGAAATGGCGGGTTTCCTTACTGAAATGGCGGGGTTTCCTTACTGAAATGGCGGGGTTGCTTACTAAAATGGCGGGGGCAGAGCGCACAGCGGCGCGGATTGCTTACTAAAATGGCGGGGGGAGGGCGCACAACGGCGGCATTTGCTTACTAAAATGGCGGGGTAGCTTACTGAATGGCTGGAACAGAGCGCACAGCGGCGGGGTTTGCTTACTAAAATGGCGGGGGGAGAGCGCACAGCGGCGGTATTTGCTTACTAAAATGGCGGGGTAGCTTACTGAATGGCTGGGACAGAGCGCACAGCGGCGGGGTTTGCTTACTAAAATGGCGGGAGGAGAGCGCACAGCGGCGGTATTTGCTTACTAAAATGGCGGGGTAGCTTACTGAATGGCTGGGACTGAGCGCACAGCGGCGGGGTTTGCTTACTAAAATGGCGGGGGCAGTGATAGCGGCGGGGATTGCTTACTGAAATGGCTGGGACAAAGCGCACAGCGGCGGGGTTTGCTTACTAAAAGGGCGGGATGGCTTACTAAAATGGCGGGGGCAGAGCGCACAGCGGCGGGGTTTGATTACTGAAATGGCGGGGGGAGAGCGTATAGCGGCGGGGTTTGCTTACTAAAATGGCGGGGAGGGAGCGAACTGCGGCGGTATTTGCTTACTAAAATGGCTGGGAAAGAGCGCACAGCGGCGGGGTTTGCTTACTAAAATGGCGTGGGCAGTGAGAGCGGCGGTATTTGCTTACTGAAATGGCGGGGTTTGCTTAGGATTCCTAAATTGAACTGATACAATCTGCATTTTGGAATATGTGGCAACTGGAATAAATATAGAGAGTCAGAGAGAGAGAGAGAGAGAGTGCACTCGCCTCTTTTATTGATTATGGGATAAAGAATAAACAAGAGTTGTGTGTTTTATCCAAAATATTTATTAATGTAGGATTCATAACTTGAACAAATACATTCTGCATCTTGGAATATACAGCAACTTAAATAAATATTTATTTATGTAGGATTCAGAAATTGAACTAATACAATCTGCATTTTGGAATATGCAGCAGCTGGAATAAATATAGAGTCAGAGAGAGAGAGAGAGAGAGAGAGGGAGGGAGAGAGAGTAAGGCAGAGACGGGACAGTGCGAACATCCATCCATCCATCCACAGAACAGAGGGACAACTGGTATAAACTTGCCTCATTGTCTGGAGTGGCTTCCAAATCAGTAGATACTGGGATCTGAAGGCTACGCTCCAAAGCCCCCATTCTGACCACAACCGACTGACTAGCTAATTAATTTATTGCATCGTATGGGAGGCATATTCGCAATCTTTTTTTACTCCTGTACAATGACAATAAAGATATATTGTATTGTATTGTATTGTACAACTGCAGAAGGACCTCCTTGCTCTTAAACTCAAATTAGGAGACCAAAATTGCACACAATACTCCAGGTGTGGTTTCATAAGATATTTAAGATAATTAGGGGATTGGACACATTAGAGGCAGGAAACATGTTCCCAATGTTGGGGGAAGTCCAGAACCAGGGGCCACACAGTTTAAGAATAAGGGGTCGGCCATTTAGAACGGAGATGAGGAAGAACTTTTTCAGTCAGAG
Source organism: Rhinoraja longicauda (assembly GCF_053455715.1). Taxonomy (NCBI): domain Eukaryota; kingdom Metazoa; phylum Chordata; class Chondrichthyes; order Rajiformes; family Arhynchobatidae; genus Rhinoraja; species Rhinoraja longicauda. Next base: position 18,110 of record NW_027602430.1, read on the forward strand.
AGTGGTGAAGGTGTGGAATTCTCTGCCTCAGAGGGCAGTGGAGGCCAGTTCGTTGGATGCTTTCAAGATAGAGCTGGATAGAGCTCTTAAGGATAGCGGAGTGAGGGGGTATGGGGAGAAGGCAGGAACGGGGTACTGATTGAGAATGATCGGCCATGATCGCATTCAATGGTGGTGCGTACAGGCTCGAAGGGCTGAATGGCCTCCTACTGCACCTATTGTCTATTGTCACCAGGGATTAGACAAGTTAGATGCAGGAAACAAGTTAGGTGTTTCAATCTGTGTGCATTGGCGTGTCAATCAGTGTGCACAGGCGTGTCAACCAGTGTGCATAGGCGTGTCAACCAGTGTGCATAGGCGTGTCAATCAGTGTGCATAGACGTGTCAATCAGTGTGCATATCTCTCCCAGCCAGGGGAGAAAAAGCGCCTCTGATTGGCCGCCGCGCCCAAGGCTATGGCGTCATCTGTGGCCAGGGGTGGAAAGAGGCCTTTGATTGGATACCGCGCCATAGCGCGCATCGTCATCTGTTGCCGGGGGGCAGACGATTGGCCGACGTCTCCTGTTGCCGGGGTGTAAAGGGACCTCTGATTGGCCACCGCGCCCATGTCTATGGCATCATCTGTTGCCGGGGTAGAACGGGACCGCTGATTGGTCGCCGCGCCCATGCCTATGGCGTCATCTGTTGCCAGGACATAAAAGGGATGTCTGATTGGCTGCCGCGCCCATGTCCAAAGCGTCATTTAGTGCTAGGGGAGAAAGAACGCCGCTGATTGGTCACCACGTCACAGCGCATTGCGTCATCTGATGCTAGGGAGAAAGAGCACCGCTGATTGGCCGCCGCACCCATTTCTATAAAGGTCATTTAGTGCTAGGGGAGAAAGAACGCCGTTGCTTGGTCAGCACGTCACAGCGCATGACGTCATTGATGCTAGGAGAGAAAGAGCACCGCTGATTGGCCGCCACGCCCATGTCAATGGCGTCATCTGTTGCCGGTCTACTCATAAACACCTCGATCCGTGACCATATCACCCCCCCCCCCGTCCTTGACAAACTCCACTGGCTCCCCCCCATCCCCCAGAGAATCCAGTACAAAATCCTCCTCATCACCTACAAAGCCCCTCCATAACCTGGCCCCATCCTACCTGACCGACCGACCGCCCGCCCTCCTCCACAGGCACACACTCCCACCCACCTGCACCCTCCGCCGCTCTGCCGCTCGCTGCCAATCTCCTATCCCCCCCCCCCCCCCCCACATCCGGACCAAACTCAGTTCCAGGGCTTTCTCCATCGCTGCTCCCACCCTCTGGAACTCACTACCCCAAACCGTCAGAGACTCCCCCACACTCACCACATTCAAAACATCGCTGAAGTCTCACCTGTTCAGTACTGCCTTCAACCGCTGAAGGTCACCTCACCTACTGTCTCCTTTCTCTGTTCATTTATTTATTTACTTATTTATCTATTTATTCATTTCCCTATGTTCTCTAAATCTCTGTAAAGCGTCTTTGAGTGTATGAAAAGCGCTATATAAATAAAATACATTATTATTATTATTATAGTGTCAGGACCCATCTAGGAATGTTTATGGTTACACATGGTGTCAGGATGTTGCCAGCAGTGTGTGGGATTACACATGGTGTCAGGATGTTGCCAGCAGTGTGTGGGATTACACATGGTGTCAGGATGTTGCCAGGCTTCACTATGCACACATTCTCACCTGGGTGTGCACAGGATTTCACAGATCTCTTCCACAACCTGATGCATTGCCAAAGCCTTGTACAATTAACGCCTGGAGGAATTGGAAATAATACAGTGTAAACAGTGGGTGTAGGATATGTTAGAGTTCCTCCTGAATAGATTTTAAATTCTCTTCGATCTCCCCAAGATTTTTCTTCATTCTTTTCAGAATCCTCTTCTTTTCCTCCCGGATATCTGCCAGTACCCGCTGCTCTTTCTTAGTGAGAACCTGGTGCAGTTCAGCAAACTGGGATGTGATCTTGGACTGAAGGTTGTGTGACTGTTCCTGTGAAATGAAAGGTGAAGATCAATATTTCATGTCACTGATTATGGTTCCTCACGTCTTTACTGGTGACATTTGACCTGTGCATTTTTATTTGCTTTGGCAATTCAATAGTTTTTCTAAATGCTTCTAACATATCGTGAGGGTAATCTTACAACCCATCAATCCTCTACCCCTAATGCAATTCCCAGCTGCCTATTCCTTCTCACGTGTCCATTAATTCCCATTTATCCATCCACCACCCTCTAGTGGGGTGCCGCAAGGCTCATTGCTGGGACCGCAGTTATTTACAATATATATTAACGATTTAGACGAGGGAATTAAATGTAATATCTCCAAGTTTGCAGATGCCACAAAGCTGGGCGGCAGTGTGAGCTGCAAGGAGGATGTTGTGAGGCTGCAGGGTGAGTTGGATAGGTTGGGTGAGTGGGCAGATGCAGTAAAATATGGATAAATGTGACGTTATGCACTTTTGTGGCAAGAACAAGAAGGCAGATTATTAGATTGGGTGTCCTTGTTCATCAGTCACTTAAAGTTAGGATGCAGGTACAGCAGGCAGTGAAAGTAAGCATGCAGGTAGAGCAGGCAGTGAAGAAACCTAATGGCATGTTGGCCTTCATTGTGAGAGGATTTGGGTTTTGGAGCAAGGAGGTCCTACTGCAGGTGTGCAGGGTCCTGTTGAGACCACACCTGGAATATTGTGTGCAGTTTTGGTTTCCTAAATTAAGGAAGGACATTCTTGCTATTGATGGAGTGCAGTGTAGGTTCATCAGGTTAATTACTGGGATGGCAGGACTGACACATAATGAAAGAATTGGTCGACTGGGCTTGTATTCACTGGAATTTCGAAGGATGAGAGGGGATCTTATAGAAACATGTAAAATTCTTAAGGGATTGGAGAGGCTAGATGTGGGGAAAAATGTTCCTGATGTTGGGGGAGTCCAGAACCAGGGGTTATAGTTAAAGAATAAGGGGTAGGTCATGATCATATTGAATGGTGGTGTTGGCTCGAAGGGCCAAATGGCCTACTCTTGCACCTATTTTTCTATTTTCTGTTTAGGACTGATATAATAATAATAATAATAATAATATATTCCTTTATTCGTCCCACACAGGTGAAATTTACAATGAGGTGAGGACAATTATTTCACCCAAAGAGTTGTGGATCTATGGAATTCTCTGCCTCGGAAAGCAGTGGAGGCCAATACCCTGGATGTTTTCAAGCGTTAGATGTAGCTATTTGGGCTCACGGAATCAAGGAATATGGGGGAAAAGCAGAAACGGGGTACTGAATTTGGATGATCAGCCATGATCATACTAAATGGCGGTGCTGGCTTGAAGGGCCGAATGGCCTACTCCTGCACCTATTGTCTCTGCAGCGCCCGAGGCCAGGATCGAACCCGGTCCCCAGAACTGGGAGACAGCAGCAATACGTGTGTCACTGCGCTGCCCTGTTATTACACACATCACAGGGATCAAACCTGCACAAGATCAGGAAATCGAAACTTAAAAGCCTCACCAGAACTCCAGAAATCTTCTCTTTCTGTCGCTGCTCCATTTGCTGGATCCCTGATTTATCTTTTGTGAGAGACCGGATGGAAGATTTCACCTGATCCTGGAATTGTGTTTGGGAATCAGAAAATTAAATGGTTGAACAGTAAAAATGGAATTAAACAATGATGCGATTAAAATCGGTTTGCTTTTACCTTGTGGTTTTCAACAGCTTCTTTAACCGGCATGAAGCTGTGAGACTTGTGTTCCCGCCCAGCTGCACAAATCACACAGATCAGCTTCTTATCAGTTTCACAAAACAGCTTCAGTTCTTCCTGATGTTCCTCGCAGTGAGGTTTACTTTCCTCCTCTGTCTGATTCAGGCTCAGTGTTCGAGTTTTCTCAGCCAGTCTCGCCAAGGCCCGATTCACCCTGAGGGTGCGGTCTGTAAACTCCTCTCTACATTCCGGGCAGGAGTTTCTCTCCTCCCTGTCCCAACTCTGTGTGATACAGGAGCGGCAGAAGTTGTGCCCACAGTCCAGTATAACCGGATCGGTGAAGAATTCCAGGCAGATGGGACAAACTATCTCCTCGGCCCAACTCTCGACCTGGTCTTTCGCAGCCATTGTAACTCCGCCACTTCCTGGTTCAAAACGCGATCCCTTTGGCGCAGCTGCTGCATCCTTGCAGTATCGGGGCACGGCTGAGGGGAGGCGGAGCTCAGCCCCGTCAATCACAGCCCTGACCAGTAAGTGGATGCTATTTGATACAAGCTGCCTGTAAATTTCATTCCCTTAAACTAAATACATCAGTGTTTCCCATCGTGAATTGTTCATTATATTAGGCTGCACAATGATATTATATCCACGGCAAACACTGTTATTTCATTTAACAGTCTCATGTGCAAACTTGAATTCAACTCAATGAGCCAATTATACTCTATTGTCACATGAACCAAGGGACAGTGAAATGCTTTGCTTTTGCTTGCAATCCGGTAAAATACAGACCTCCCCCAGGCAGTACAGAGAGAGTCGCCACGTTTCTGGGGCCGACAAAGTTGCGGGATGTTTATGGAACTGTCTATATTTCCCCGCAATGGCGAACCAGGTCCCGCCGGACGAGGCAGCAGGCGCCCCCGCGCCGCCCCCCCTTCCCTCTCGGCTCTGACGAGACCACATAGATTTTTGCACAGTGGGGGCAAATTTCAAAGGTCATGTTTTATCACACAGGGTGGTGGGTGCCTGGAACGTGCTGCTGGAGTGGTGGCATTGCATAGTCTGATCTGGGCTGAAGGGACTGATCTAGTTCTTTGTGGCCATCAACTAAACCGACAGGTTCATTATAGCTCCCATTCCCAGCTCCTCCCCCACAACCATTAGGTTCTTGGACCGACCTGCAGTGCCCGCGTTTGGCCCATATCCCTCCAAACCTGCCCTGTCCATGTATCTGTACAACTACTTGGTAAACGTTGTGATAGTCTCTGCCCAACTACCTCCTGCAGCAGCTCGTTCCATATACCCGCCACCCATATTGTGTTACCCCTCAGGTTCCTATTAAATCTTTCCACCCTCACCTTAAACTTGTGTCCTCTGGTTCTCGATTCCTCTACTCTTGGCAAGAGACTGTACATCTTCCCGATCTGTTCCTCTCGTGTTTTTTTAGTCCTCTCTAAGGTCATCCCTCATCCTCCTGCGCACCAAGGTAGAGAGTTCCAACCTGCTCAACCTCTCCTGATAGCTCGGGCCCTTGAGTCCTGGCAACATCCTCGTAAAACCTCTTTCCCTCTGATTATGCGCACTCATTATTGCAATAACAGGACGTTGCATTGTCGATAAACCGCCGTTCATCACAGATGGGGATGTTTAGAATTGCACAACGCTCAGGTTTGTTGACTTCCCATCAGCGTCTGAAGCAATGGAAGCCTGATTGGGGCAGGCACTCCACCAGCACGCGCAGTGGAGGACAAGCCCATGTCAGCATCAAACACGCTGAAGTGGAAATGGTGAAGGGCATCAGGCTCCTTGGCGTAAATATCATCAACGATCTATGGCGGATCAACCACACTGAAGACACAGCCAAGACGCCGCACCGACACCTGTACTTCATCAGTGGACTGAGGCAATTCGGCATGTCGCCAAACATGTGGTCAGGACAAGACAGTCTGAGCTATAGGCAGAGATTGAGTAGGTTGGGACTCTATTCCTTGGAGTGCAGGAGGATGAAGGGTAACCTTATAGAGCTGTATAAGGTCATGAGAGGAATAGATTGGGTGAACAGAGTCTCTTGCCCAGAGTAGGTGATTCGAGGACCAGACGACTTAGGTTTAAGGTGAAGGGGAAAAGATTTAATAAGAACCTGAGCGGTAACTTTTTGGCACAATGAGTGGTGGATTTGTGGAACAAACTGCCAGAGGATGTGGTTGAGGCAGGGACTATCCCATCATTTAAGGAGCAGTTAGACATGTACATGGATGTGCCAGGTTTGGAGGGATATGGACCAAAAGCTGGGACTAGTGTAGCTGGGACATGTTGGCTGCTGTCTCACTCTTTCATTCTATTACTCTGACAAACCTCCAAGATTCACCATAAAATGCGCACTGTCTGTTTGCGTCACAGCTTGGTTTGGGAAGAGAGCGCAAGAAATTTCAGAGAATTGTGGATGAAGCCCTGACCAGACTCCATCTGCACTTATTTCTGTCTCGGAGAAGCAGACAACATAATCAAATACGTCCCACCCCGGCCATTCCCTTTTCTCCCTGCTCTTGTTGGGCAGAAGGTACAGAACCTTGGAAGGGCGCACTGCCAGTCTCAGGAGCAGCCTCCTCCACTCTGTTATCGGGCTTCTGAACGGTCTTTCCATCAGCTGGTCATTAGGTGTTGAAGGGTCTGTTCTTGTGCTGCACTGATCTGTGCCTTGTTTTCTCTGTTGAGTGGTAGTTGGAGGTTATTTTTCTGACGAGAGAGAAGTTTACAGTGGACCTTACTTTTCTTTAGACATACAGCATGGAAACAGGCCCATCGATCACCAATTCACTCCTTTTCTAGAGAGATGCCGTCAGACCCGTTGAATTCCTGCAGCTTTTTGTGTCTGTCATCAATTCACACTTATTCTCTGTTGTCCCATTTTCCCATCTACTCCCCACACACTTGGGGCTTTTACAGAAGGCCAATAAACGTACAAACCGGCATGTCCTTTGATTGTGGGAGGAAACCAGAACACCCGGAGGGAATCCACGAGGCCACAAGGAGAACGTGCAAACTTAGAACAGTCAGCAGCTGAGGTCAGGATCGAACCCGGGTCCCTGGCCTTGAGGCAGCGGCTCTTCCCGCTGCTCCACAGTACCTCAGAAATATTAAGCCTTCTCTTTCCAAATACCCCATACTGCCGCCAAGGCTTTCTGTTTTTTCTCTTGGCAGTTTATGGGCAGACTCACATTCCAATCGCCCATTGAACTGGAAAAACTAAAATAAAAACCCAGATGCTGAAAATCCCAAATGAAGATGTACAGTAAGATGCAAGAAATACTCAGAAGGTTGGTTAGCGTTTGTAGAGAAAGAAACGGAATTAATGACTCAGGTTGAACACCATTGGTCATCAGTATTTGATTTGAAATGTAAGGTCTGTTTCACCTTGCTGTTGCTGCCTGACCTGCTGAGTATTTGGGACAATTTTTGCTTCTATTGCACATTTTAAAGCCTCAACGTTTTAAGCCATGCATTTGGTTTGGGCTTCGGGTGTGGTAACAGGTGACAAAAGTCACTTATTAAACCAGATTCCCGCTGTTTCGCAATTGTCAAAGTGAATTCTCAAAGTTACAGCTGGTCTGTGGTCGCACCGCGTGGCGTTGCTGCCATCTATTGGCAGAACCAAGATGTGCAAACAGTCCTGTTCCCGATTAACAGAACACGGTTTGGTGCAGAGATACAGCACGGAAACAGGCCTTTCGGCCCCCCGAAGATAGACACAAAAAGCTGGAGTAGGTCAGCGGGTCAGGCAGCATCTCTGGTGAACAGGATTCGGAGACGTTTCGGGTCGAGACCCTTCTTCTGATTGGGAAAGTGAAACGAGATATATCGACAGTGGTACAAAGATTGTCAACAAATGAAAGATACGTGAACAAATAATGATGATAAAAGAAGCAGGCCATTGTTGGCTGTGAGCTCGGTGAAAACGAGTTACAGGCAATGAAACTCACCAGGACGACAGTGAAACTAGTACAACGACCAGGGTGGGGGAGGAACTGAATCCACGACCACCATCGATCACCCGTTCACACCAGTTCTATGTTATCCCACTTTCTCATCCACTCTCTATACACCAGGGGCAACTTCACAGGGGCCAACTAACCTATAAAACCAGCACGTCTTTGGGATGTGGGAGAAAACCGGAGCAACTAGAGGAAACAGAGATTAGCTTGGCATTGTACTGTTCCACGTTCTATGTGGGCCGAAGAGACTGTTCTAGTTCTACATGGCCATCAACACCGAGAGACCCATTGTATCTCCCACTCCCAACATTCAGCTTTATTCTTCTGCCTTCCAGTAATTTCCAATTTCATTCCTCTCTCCTATTTACACCTCCCGAGTCAGACCTTTCCCGCCCTCTTCCGAACGACATCAACACCAATTCATTCACTCTGATATAACAGACTGTAGCTCTTGGAAATCCTCCTTCAGACCAAACAAGGGTCCCGACCCTGAAGCGTGATCTGTCCATTTCCATCCACAGATGCTGCCTGGCCCGCTGAGTTCCTCCAGCACTTTGTTGATTTTTTCCCCGCACCCCCGTTATATTTCAACAGATTTGTTGTATCTACCATTTCCAATATTCACTTTGCCTTCTCTCACTGGAGGGAATTTCCGATGTCATTCCGCCCTTCTGTCTCCACCCCCCCCCCCATACTCGCCTTTACGCCGCTGTTGAAGTCCACACCAACCCCGCTGGTGCCGCGTTGTGACTCGGGGCGAGTTTAGGACCCGCCGCCCGCGGCTGTTGCTGAACCCGCGGGAAGGGAAATTGTTTCAATCTTTATATTTTCACAAAAGTGTTTCTGTTCCGATGACGGACGCGGTTAACGCGTTGAAATGAACGGATCGACAGCTCTGATTTCACTTGCTCTTTATTTCTCTCTTCCCACATTTACATCCCCCCTGGTTTTATTTCCGCGCTCACCGGGGTTTTTTACGACGCGGAATTTGGGGATTAAATGGGAGCCGTTCAACGCCGACCTGTTGTCCACCGGGTTTCTGCCCCACAGCCCCTGAGCCCCGCTCCCGACGCCGGTACCCGTATTAATCAAGAATCTTTCTGCCTACGCCTTTAAATATCCACTCACGTGACCTACACAGCCTGTTGTGGCAAATAATTCCACAAATTGATCACCTTCTGACTCAATAAATTTCTGATCATCTTCAAAAGAGAAAGTAGATTAATTCTGATGAAATGATCTCTTGTCCGAGACGCTCCCACAAGTGGAAACATACTTTCCACATCCACTGGATCTAAACCATTCACATATTTGTATGTTTCAATGAGGTCCACCCTCATACTTCTAAACTCCGAGTGCAATCCGGGAGTCGACCAAACGCTCGCCAGAGGTTAACTTATTGCTGGGATCATTCTTGTAAACCTCCTCTGGACCCTCTCCAGAGCCAGCACACCTCCCCTCTGATATGGTGCCCAGAATTGCTCACAATATTCCAAATGCGGCCTTCCCGTCGCCTTGTATAGCCTCAACATTACATCCGTGTTTCTGTGTACAAGTCCTCTTGAAATGAATGCAAGCAATGAGTTTGCTTCCATTAGACAATAGACAATAGACAATAGGTGCAGGAGTAGGCAATTCGGCCCTTCGAGCACCACCATTCCATGTGATCATGGCTGATCACTCTCACCGATTCAACTTGCAGATAAAAAATTTGGGAATAATAATAATAATAATAATAATAATAATAATAAACATTTATTTTTTATAGCGCTTTTCCAATTGCTCAAAGACGCTTTACAAACCAGTCAGGACATAAAAACAAACAAACAAACAAAAGATTTGTCCTGACGGAGCAGCGTCGAACAAATAGCGCCAGCGTCCTCTCACGTGAGTCCGGCAGTGGACAATAAAGAACACAAGACACACAATTACAATTTTAACACAAACAGCCATCACAGTGATTGCTCCAGGCACACCCTCACTGCGATGGAAGGCAAAGAAAAGTCTTATCTCCTCCTCATTCTTCTCCCGTGGTGCCACGAGGCGACCGAGGCTCTCGACTTTTGAACCCCCACCGGGCGATGGAAAGTCCCAGGGCCGAGCCGAGCAGGCCGATGAAGGTCCTAAGCCCCCACCGGGTGATAGGAAGTGCCGCGACCGAGCCACGCAGGGCGATGAAGGCCCTGCGAGCGGGTCGATCAAACCTCGCGCTTCGGGGCGGTCGAAGCTGCTACGGCTGGAGCTCCCGATAGCCGGTCGCCAGCCAGGGACCTGCGAACTCCAGATGTTGCGGTCTGCAGGGCCCACGGCCGAAGCCTCCGAGATGGCAAGTCCAGGCCCTGCCACCGGATTCTTCAAGGTCGATCCCAGCTGGAGGCCGCCGACTCCACGTTGTTGGGCCGTAGCACGAACGGAGATACGACACGATAACCAGCACTCCCAAGTCCCTTTGAACTTCAGATTGATGGATTATTTTCCCACTTAGACAATAGTCTACGCCATTATTCCTACTACCAAAATGCAGTACTCCGCACTTTGCTACACTATATTCCATCTGCCACTTCTCTACCCATTCCCCCAACATGTCCAAGTCCTTCTGCGGAGTCCATGCTTTCTCTAAACTACATGCCCTTCCACCTCTTTTCGTAACATCCGCAAACTTGGCCACAAAGCCTTCGATCCCCTCGTCCAAATCATAATATAAAACGTGGAGTAGCGGGCAAACACCGATCCTTGAAGATCTTCACTAGTTACTGTTAGCCAACGAGAAAAAAATCCCCATTTATTGCCACTCTTTGTCTTCTGCCATCCAGCCAGCCAGTTATCCATGCTGATGTTTGCCCTTTGTCACCGTTGGCTCTCATCTTCCTAAGCAGCCATCTTGTGACACCTGGTCAAAGGTTTTCTGAAAATCAAAGTAAACAACATCTACTGTCTCTCCTTTGGATGTTTTGCTATTTACTTCTTCAAATAATTCCAGCAAATTTATCAAACACGACCTTCCATTCACAAAGCCATGCCTATTTCATCGTGCACTTATAAATACTCTGTCACATCATCCTGTATAACGGGTCCTAAAATCTTACCACCCACTCCACTGGTGTTGGAGGCAGATACAATAGTGACATTTAAGACAAGTTCAGATTTTCAGGTAATGAAGGGATATACATTGTGAGCAGGCAGGTAAGGTTGGTCGTCTCATGTTCGGCACAGCTATTATTAGCCGAAAGTCCTGCCGTGCCTTGTACTTCGTGTGGGAAAGAAATGCAGATGCTGGTTTAAATGGAAGGTAGGCACAAAATGCTGGTGTAACTCAACGAGACAGGCAGCATCTCTGGAGAGAAAGAATGGGTGAAGTTTCGGGTCGAGACCCTTCTTTAGACTGATGTCGGAGAGGTCGACGGGAAAGTGATAGAATGTTGTTGGAGACAGTGAGACTGGTGGGAGAACTGGGAAGGAGGAGGGATGGAGAGAGAGGGAAAACAAGGGCTAATTGAAGTTAGATAAGTCAATGTTCATATCGCTGGTATGTTAGATGCCCAAGCGAAGTATGAGGTGCAGTTCCTCCAATTTGCGCTGGGCCTCACTCTGACAATGGAGGATGCCAAGGACAGAAATTTCAGATTGGGAATGGGGGAGCGGGGGTGAGTTAAAGTGCTGAGCAACCGGGAGATCAGGTACGACTGTGTGGAGCTGTTCAGCGAAACGATCGTCGAGCTTGCGCTTGGTCTCGCCGATGTCACTCCATCAGTACTATCCCACAGTATACCGTTACACCAGTACTACCCCACAGTGCGTCACTCCATCAGTACTATCCAACAGTGTCACTCCATCAATTCCATCCCACATTATGTCACAACAACAGTACTACCGCACAGTGTGTCACCCCATCAGAACTATCCCAGAATGTGCCATTATTTCAACACTACCCTACGTTAGGTTACTCCATCAATACTACTTTACAGTCTCTCACTCCATCAGTACTACATGTTACTCCATTAGTCGTACACAAGATCGTGCCACTCTCATCAGTACAACCCCACAGTATGTCATTCCATCATTTCTTCCCGGCGGTGTTTCACTCTGTCAGTACCATCTTAAGTATGTAATTTCATCAGTTCTACCCACAGTTTTTCACCCCTTCAATAATACCATCGAATGTGTCACTATATCAGTACTACCCCAAAATATACCAGTCCTTCACTCCATCAGCCCAATCTCACTGTGTCACTCCATCAGTAATTCCCCACAGTATAAGTATTTCCCCACAATGCCTCACGCCATTAGCACTACCCGATTTTTATCATTCATTCAGGACTATCCCAGTGGGTCACTCCATAAGTGCTGCCACAAATTGTGTCATTCCATCGGTATTACCAAACAGTGTGTCATTGCATTAGTACTACATCACAGTGTGTCATCACAATAGTACTACCGCTCAGTGTGTCACTCCGTCGGTGAAACCACACAGTGTCTCACTGCATCAATACAACTCAATATTGTTACACTCCATCGGCACTGCCCAACATCATGTCACTCCAGTGCAACCCTAGAACGTGTCACTCCATCAATGCTCCCCGCAGTATGTTCTTCCATCAGTACTCCCCAAAGTGTTTCACAACATCAGGACTACCTCAAATCTGCCATTCCATCCGCATTACCCCACAGTGTGCTAACCCATCGCAGCGACTCCATAGTGTGTAATTCCATCACTATTTCACCACAGTTTTTCATCGCAACTGTACTACCGCAGAGCGTGTCAGTCCATCAGTATTACTGCGTCACTCCAACAGAATGTGCTATTACATCCGTGCTACCCCACAGTGTGTCATTCCATCAATACACCTCCACAGTACGTCATTACACCAGTACTACTCCACAGTGTTACACTCCATCAGTGCAACACTGGAGCGAGTCACTCCATCAATACTACCCTGCAATATGTTATTCCATCAGTATTACACCACAGTGATGCACTCCATCAGTACTGCCTTGAGCTTGTCATTCCATTTTGTACAACCACACAGACTCATTCAATTAGTATTACCATTCAGTGTAACTCTCCATCTGTACTGCCCCACCGTCAGTCCTTACCATTCCACAATGTGCGACCCGACAGTACCACCAAAGATTGGGTCAATACTTCAGTACTAGCCCACTGTGCGCCATTCTGTCCACACTACCCCCAGTGTGTCATTCAATCAGCACTACACCGAAGTATCTCACTCCGTCAGTACAACCGCGCAGTGTGTCAGTCCATCAGTAATACGCACCGTGTGTCACTCCATCAGTACTGCTCCACAGCGTGTCACTCCATCAGTTTTACCCCACGGGATGTAGTTGCACACTGAAGTGCTACTGACGCAGTGACAAACTGCGTGGTAGTACTGATGCAATGACCTCACAATTTGTCACTAAATCAGTGCCATTCCACTGTGTGTCCCTCCGTCAGTACTACTCCGCAGTTTGTCATAACAACAGTACTACACATTGTGCCACTCCATGAGTATTACCCGCAGTGTGTCACTACATCAGTAGAGCCCCACGATGTATCATTCCATCAGAACAACTGCAAAGTGTGTCACTTCATCAGCACTACTGCAAATTGTGTCACTCCATCTGTACCAAACCACAGTATGTTAATCCACCCGTACTGCATCAACTGGGGTCACTCCATCAGTACTACAGTGCATTGTGTCACTCCATCAGTACTACCCCACATTGTGTCACTCCATCAGTACTACCGCACATTGTGTCACTCCATCAGTACTACAGCGCATTGTGTCACTCCATCAGTACTACCCCACATTGTGTCACTCCATCAGTGCACTGCACAGTGCGTCACTCCATCAGTGCTACCCCACATTGTGTCACTCCATCAGTACTACCCCACATTGTGTCACTCCATCAGTACTCCCCCACATTGTGTCACTCCATCAGTACTGCCCCACATTGTGTCACTCCATCAGTACTACCGCACATTGTGTCACTCCATCAGTACTACCCCACATTGTGTCACTCCATCAGTGCTACAGCGCATTGTGTCACTCCATCAGTGCTACAGCGCATTGTGTCACTCCATCAGTACAACTGCGCAGTAGTTCATTATGCTGCTGGCCTTGCCGAGGAAGCGTGGTTTATAAATTGAGCCAATATATGGGAGGTTGCTTTGTGTGATGGTCTGGACAATTCGCAGCAATTTCTGGCGTTCTTGTATGGAGCTGTTCCCAAACCAAGCTGTGATGCATCTTGATAAAATACTTTCTATGGTGCATCTGTAGATGTTGGTGAGAGTTGTAGAGGGCACGCCGAACTGGCTAAGCCTGCTAAGGACATGGATGGGTGAAGTTCGGTTCGAGACCCTTCTTCAGACTGATTGTGGTGGGAAGCTGGAGAAGGCTGGAACAGCAGGACAAAGCGAGTTGAATGATGAGTGGGTGAATACCGTTTTAATAGTTAGGTGGTTGAGACCAGAGGTTAAAAGATAAAAGTTGCGAGACAATGATTGAGCAGGTTGGAATTATAAAGAGAGAGGACGGAATATCGGTTGAAGATGGAGGTGGAGGGGATTAACAAGTGCGAGTCCGCGTGAAGGAAGAGATAGAGCGAGGGAAGAGCGTGAAGTTGCACGTTAGTTACCTGGCATTTGCTAATGTTCATACCATTAGGTTGCAAGGTTCCCAAGCGGACTATGAAGCGGCGTTCTTTCTGTTTTAATGTAACCTCTCTGGCGCTGGTGGAGGCCCAGGACAGAAAGGTCAGTGTCCGAGGGGGAGTTACAATGGCTTGCAACGGGGAGATACGGCAAGCCTTAGCACAACGAGGGTGAGTGTTCGACAAAACGGTCGCCGAGTCTCCATTTTACCACGCCGATGTAACGGAGGCCATATCTGGAACACCACATGCAGTAAATGAGATTAGAGGTGGTGCAGGTGAACATCTGTCGCACCTGGAAGGGCTATTGAAGTGTGAGGGAACGGGGTAGAGAGACATCCCATGGTGGCTAGCCGTTTTAACCGCACTTCCCAAGAAAGGCCTTGGAGAGAGAGGTGAGGGCGAGCAGGAGGAGTGTTGGGGAAAAGAGAGAGACAGATAGGGAGTACAGTGATGAAAGGAAGAGATAGCGGAGAAGACCAAAGAAGAGATGGAGGGAGAGTTAAGTAACAAAGGGAGAGTGGGAACATGAAAAGAGAGCGGAGTTCAGATCGCGTGGGGTGGCAAAACGGAGCGATGGAAGGGTCAGATAGATAGAAAGAAACGGAGGGATAAATGCAATGGGAGTGAGAAGGAGGGGGGGGTTAGGAGAGAGAGGTTGATAGAGAGATGGCGGAGCCGAGAGGAAGAATAGAGATGGTAGGAGAGAGTGATAGTTCAGAGAGAGCGACAGCAGTAAGGATGGAGGGAGAGAGAAAGGGAGGAGGGAGATGTGCCGCATCATTCGCCGTTTTACTTGGGTTTCGGACAATTCTGAAGCCACAATGTTTCTGTTCTCTGAGTGTGGTGAGTTTTTGGGTCGTTCCTCCTCAGAGGTGACGAAGGCAGAGAATGTTATTGTCCCGGCGCAAAATCAGCCCCACTGCAGGTAAGCAAGGAGTGAATGGTTACCGGTCTCGCCGGGAGTGTGGGGGTGAGATTGCAGTCAGTTAAGCCGCGATCATATTGAGTGGTGAAGCAGAGTGGAGGGGCCACTTTAGTGCGAGGTGGTCTGTTGATCTAATCCCTCAACCTGTGGACAAATGTCGCCCAGTCCACCTTCAAACTGGGCACCAGAAGCCATGAGAGGGTCGCTGGAATTTGGGATTGCCTTAGTGAGTGAAACGGATTGAATGAAATCAGACAAACAACACGAGGCGGAGAGCTGGACCTGATGGAGTTTGAAGCAATATTCCCATTGCTGGAACAATGCCGCTCCCAATTTCCATCCCTCAGTATCGCCACAATTCCCAGTCTTTGGAGTTTCTCAATCAATTCCCTGAATAAATCACGACCTGTCTCAGCAGGGATTTCATTTGGCTGATGTCATCTGTTTGCGAATAATTTCAAAATCTCTATTTTTTAACTCTGTTGAAACTTCGCTGTCCCGGTGGAGACGGAAAATGGTATAAAATCTCCGGGAATGTTCTGCCCCGGCATTTCATTCCGAGAGTTTACCGGTAGCTCACGGGGACACGTCGCTGGGCAGCGAAAATGGGGCACCATTATTGGGAATATATGGACGTGGAGAAAATCTTGTACGTGATCATTGCTGCCGTTGGAGTCCCTGGTAAGTGAGCAGAACAATTCAAGTTTTATAACTCCGTGTGTTCACAGATGTTGACCTGATTCTGATCGTGTTACAATATTCCCAACGGATGATCGTTGTGTAAGAATGTGTAGATTATATCAATCCTCTCAGTGAAATATCTTTGAATTAACGCTGTGATTTTTCTCATTTTCAGGCAGCCGAAACTAACCCTCTCTTTCTCCCACTGCCGGGACCCACTAGAATGTTGTTCTTGCCTTCAGTGGGACCTTGCCCACAGTTGTCCCAGTGCTCGGGACAGGCAGCTCTCCGGGACGGTGTGACTGGGAAGGGGTTTACATTGTGAAGTTCACTGTGTCTGAGTTATTGATCAGAGTGAACACCCGCTCCTGTGGACACGTCTCACTGTGGAGTTTGTCACAGTCGGATTCCAACGCCTGTTGGTCAATAATTGGATCGATCTCCTGAACCAGTGGCCGCGGATCTACCGGCGTGTGTTGTTACCGAACTGAGGAATGAATCCATTAATGGAGCCACTCTGCTGCCGGATCCTAAGTTGTCCCTGCCTTCCCTCTGCAACCCTCCTCGTCCCCATCAGACGCCGAATTCCCAGAGCCCTGGTTAAACGCGGCCGGTCACGGTTAAGTCTGTGAAACCGGCCCCATCAGAGACTGTGAGCGGGGTTAACTGTAGACAGGACCATTCCGCCTATTGTAGCGGGCGGCTGCTCGTTCCCTCCCCGCCCTTTACCCCGCCCGTCGCCTTATCTCCTCTCCCCTGAAGCAGGCAGGTCGGGCACAGTCGGAGCCGGGTCTGACATTGTTAAACCTGCAGCCGCGCACCGACTCCAACACTCCTGATCTCCAGCTGAAAGTGGAGCCGGTGTTCAGCCCCGGAGACCGTGTTCAGTAATGCCCAGTGTCCGCTCCCCTTCTCTTTCCGCAGTGAATTTAGTGGCGATTGTGATCCTGTCCCGGGGAAAGTGCGGCCTCTCCACCTGCACCACTCGCTACCTGGTGGCCATGGCAGCGGCCGATCTACTCACCCTGATCACCGCGGTCATTTTGACTCGGATCCGATCCCATTACTTTTATTGGAGTTTCCTGTCCATCACCCCTGTGTGCAGTGTTAACGCTGTACTGAGGTTTGCAGCTACAGACTGTTCTGTCTGGTTCACCGTCACTTTCACCTTTGATCGCTTTGTCACCATTTGTTGCCAGAAGCTGAAAACTAAATATTGCACCGGGAAAACTGCGGCTGCGGTTCTCGCAACAGCCGGCGTTCTGCTGTGTCTGAAAAACGTTCCCCGCTACTTCACACGGGAACCCCTGACAACCATCAACAGTGTCCCGTGGGGCTGTGCCTTGGTGGACAGTTATTACACTGACCCCGGGTGGGTGGCATTTGACTGGATCGACACGGTTTTAACTCCGCTCCTCCCTTTCGCTGTGATCCTGCTGCTCAACGCTCTGACAGTCCGGCACATTTTAGTGGCCAGTCGGGTCCGTCAGGGGCTGAGGGGTGAGAGCAAGGGGGAGAAGCGCAGTGACCCGGAGATGGAGAGCAGGAGGAGGTCTGTGGTTTTACTCTTCACCATCTCCGGCAGCTTCATCCTCCTGTGGCTGACGTATGTTGTAAACTTCGTCTATTATCAGATCACAGGGATTGGGAATGATCTGAATGATTCTCAACGGATCTTTGCCAACGTCGGGTTTTTGCTGAGGAATCTCAGCTGCTGCACCAACACATTTATTTACGCGGCGACCCAGTCCAAGTTCAGGGAGCAGGTGAAGAGCGCGGTGAAATATCCGCTCACCTCAGCGCTGCGGCTCATTAATAAACCCGCGCCCTGAGCGCATCCCAGAGGGCGACCGCAGTCTCTCCGCTCCGGGCTCCGGCTCCTCACATTCACCGCCGCATCTTCCAGCTGTCAGTCCCGGGCGGATGATCCCATCGCCGGCCCCGCTCCGGGACCCCCAGCCCCTCACATTCACACAATCGCCCCCTTGCTCAAAGATGCAGATTAAGCAGGAAAAATAACACCATTGCCTGTCATATATATTGATCATTTTTAATGACAGTCCCTGATCATTGATC
>NW_027602431.1:0-36152 GCF_053455715.1 Rhinoraja longicauda
AGAGTTAAGCAAGAAAGCAAGAAAGCAAGAAAGCAAGAAAGCAAGAAAGCAAGAAAGCAAGAAAGCAAGCAAGAAAGCAAGAAAGCAAGAAAGCAAGAAAGCAAGCAAGCAAGCTTCCGCCTGTCCGAATAATAAACATTATCAAACAATCAATGAAACCGAATTAGGTTCTCACCGCTTTTTTTCAGGTTTTTTGAAAGTGATTCCTTTTCTGAAATTTGAGAAGTGTTATTGTGAATGGAGAATATTTTTATGACGAGCTATCACCATTTTCATCATATGGCGGCATTAGCAGCATTGGAGGGCGTACACAGAGAGTCACCGAGTCATGGATTTATACAGCGTGAAAGCAGGATCTTCGGCCCAACTTGCCCAGGCCCAGTCACGTGCCCCATCTATAGCCCCACCTGCCCCCGTTTGTCCCACATACCCCTAAACACATACCTTTTTCTTGCACCTGTCCAAATGTATTTTTAAATGTTGTTATAGTCTCTTCCTCAACTACCTCCTCCGGCAGCTCGTTCCATACATCAACCAGTCCTTCCGTAAAAGAATTACGTCTCAGGTTCTTACTAAATTGTCCACCCTCAACTTAAACCTATATGCTGTGGTTCGAGATTCGCCTGCTGTGGGAAAATAACTACGTGCATTTAGCCGAACTATTCCTGTCTTGGTTTTGTACACGGCCACCTCGAAAAGATCACCCTTCTTCAAGGAATACATTCTTTGCTCAATCTATCTCAGGCCTTCGAGATCTGTCAGAAATATCGCAAATCTACGATGCATCAATTGCAGCTTGTCAAAATATTTCCTATAACACGGTGACATACATTGAAGACAATATTCGAAATTGTCTTCGAGTATACTCAATACTCGAGTCCTCACCGATGCCTTAAGTAACTGTAAGAAGACCTCCCAAAGTCTACACTCAATACTCTGACTGGTGAAGGTCAATGTGGCTGAAGACCTTTAGACCACCTATACTACCTGTGACCCCACTTTCTAGATACTATGTACCTGCACTCGTGGAATTATCTGGTCTACAATACTCATCAGAGAGCTGCATTCACCGTGTTGGTTATGCGCTTGTTACACTTCTCAAAATGCAATACATCACTTGTCTATTCGAAAATTCCACCAACCATTCCTCAGCCAACTTGTCCAACCGTTCAAGATTCTGCTGCTCTTTTTTACAACGATCTTCACTACCTACTGTATCAACAACTTTGATGTCACTTGCAAACTTGCTAATCATGCGTTGTACGTTTTATCCGTATCATCGATGTAGATGACAAACAGCAATGGGCCTAGCTCCGATCCCTGAGCTACACCACTAGTCACAGTTCTCCATGAAGCATTCCCTGCCTCCTTCCATGAAGCACATTTCGACCCATTCAGCTGTATCTCATTGGTTGCCATGGGATCTAACCTTCCAGAGCAGCGTACCATATGGAACCATGTCAAATACTTTGCTGAAATCCATATGTAAAATGTCTGCATTTCTAAACTCATCAACACCAATCAGATTCGTGACACAGGATCTCCCGCGTACAAACCCGTGCTGTCTGCACCCCACCAGCCCTTGTCCATTCTTATAAACTCCTCTGTACCCTCTCCGGAGCCAGCACATCCTTCCTTAGGTGCCCAGAATTGCTCACAATATTCCAAATGGGGCCTTCCCAGCGCCTTATAGAGCCATAACATTACATCGTCTTCAGTCTGAAGAAGGGTCTCGACCCGAAACGTCACCCATTCCTTCTCTCCCGAGATGCTGCCTGACCTGCTGAGTTACTCCAGCATTTTGTGAATACATAACATTACATCCCTGTTTTTGTTTTCAAGCCCTTTTGAAATAAATGCTTTGAGTTTGCTTTCCTTACTACTGATGCGCCACTGTAGATGACCTTTTTGGTAATCCTGCACCAGTACTCCCAGGTCCTTTTGCACCTCCGATTTCAGGATTGTAACCCCATTTAGAAAATAGTCTATGCCTTTATTACAACTACCAAATTGTATGAACCCATACTTTACGACACCGTATTCCATCTGCCACTTCTCTGCCCACTCTCCCAGCCTGTCCAATTCCTTCAGCAGAGACCCTGCTTTCTCTACATCCGCTGCCCCCCACATCTATTTTCGTATTATCCGCAAGCTTTGCCAAAAAGCCTCCAATCCCCCTCTTCTAATCAATCAATAAATGTTTAATAAATCCAATAAAAAGAGATAGCATCTTATAAAAGTGATTAGGAGCTGATACTTGTCGGCAGTTGCAGGCGACCAAGGCAGCCATTCTACAATGAAACAGCGCGAGAACAGTGTCAGCATTTCTGAATATAAATCGCAGTTCCTCGCACTAAAGTATCTATCTGCAAAGAATTACCTTTTTGCGTCGAAAACAATTTTTCCTCTGTAGAAAACATAGAATGTAGGAATTAAATATGTTGTATTTTAGAATATTGAGTTCCAATATCTCTATCATAACCAGACGCAGAGTGAAAAGGGCAATTGAGCATTCACCCGCAATTTTAAGTTTTTCTTCTAATTCTGCAATATAATTAAGATGAAAAAAACCTAGTGTTAAGTCTAGTTACGGTGGTAAATAAAAACGACATAGACATATGCATGGAAAGTTATTGCCCGGAGCAGTAATTGTTTTATTGTTCTGTCCATGCGCAACACCATTAACATTTACCGTCTATGGGTAATTGTAACAGAAATAACGAAACTAATTGCGGGAATAATACAAGATATTTGTAAGAACGTGCAAATAACATTACCAGTAATAGGAATAATACTAAAATCTTATTTGAACAGTATCATAGAAATACACATAAACAATAATATCAATAGAGCCAACAAAAGTTCAAAATAATCCTTCTATTAATAATAATAATAATAATAATAATAACATTAATGGCGTGCATTTAGTGGATGTTCGTCAAAACAATTCTGCATGCCAATGACATGCACGAGTGCCGCCAATAAATTATGCGAACTGAGTGCACGGACATTCCACTTGACACCTAATTAAAGGCAAAACAACGGTATTTCACGATCAAACGAAAATAAACATAAGGCATTTTGGAACAAAATTCAAAGTGTTTGCAACATCATGTATTTACGGGATGTCTGCGAATCCTACGATTTATTGAACATTAAAAAACAATCTGCAGATGCTGGAAGCTAAAATAAAAACAAAAATAGCTTGAATTTCTTCGAAGGTTAAGCCGCCTCAGTGGGAAGGAAACAGAGTTAATATTTCTTCCCGACTGGCGAAAGGTCTTCAACATGAAACTGTATCCTGAAAATCTTTTTCTATAACTGCGATCTCAGTTGGTGAGTAGTTCCAGGATCTTCTTTTGTTCCCATCATTTTATTGCCACCTTATTTTAAATTTGACAGAAAATAGGCGGCTGCTAACTGGACAGATTGCAGATCTTCCACTCAGCAACTCGCTCTGTGTTCTTCACTCGGAGAGTACAAAAACGTTGAAAACACAGCAGCATATTTCAAAACCAGCAAGCCAGCAATTTGTGCAGTAGTGTTTCAAAGAGTCTGTCTCCCTATTTCTCTTTCTGGTAATGTGCCGGAACAAAGAGCATGTCCAGTACATCTCGGAGATGTTAGACACATATCCCTACTGTCCCTTTGATGAAGGAAATGTATCTTCGAGGGAAGGTAAACGTTCAGGCTAATTGGTCTTGGTCGATGCTATTCTTGGCGGGCCTGCATTCTTTGAGGCACGTGCAGACTATTGCTTCAATGTTCAGCAGTTTGTCTTACAGCTTTGTTCCTATATATTTAGGGAACACGCAGAATACCCATCCCCTGCCTTGCCTTTGCAGCCAATGTATTGAAGTGGATGCCCCAGTTGCGTGCGTGGTAATTGTTGATTGTAAGGACCCGCTTCGCACCAAGATGTTGCCCACATGCGAATGGATGCTAGCCAGTATTAATACATTTTCTGTGGAGCAACGAACCGGAATTAATGTTCCTGAATTCTCACCTACCAATCCCACACCTGAAATTCGGATGAAAGGAAAGTTGCTGTTTAAAAAAAGCTGCAAACGTTAGGCCTCGTGCATTGAACTTGGAACCGTGCAACAAGAGGCTGCAGATAAAATCATTAACCCCAATCCCCCAACTATCCCGACAAATGTTTTGTCGGAAGTATAGATCCAGCTCGCAAACGTTTCCAATTTTAAAGCGTGAAAATAAAGATTAGGACATGAAACATCAAAAATGTCAATAATCGACGTTTTTTCTTTTAACCTCTATTTGAACAAAGATCTGAAAGGTACTCGTGAGGACTGCTGCCCTATACATATAAATCCTACTTCAATCCACCTCTGGACTATGCCACAGTGGAACATATGACTCACTTAATCGTTAAAAATGGAACTTATACAATTGTATACAATATATTTTCCTCTCCGTTATTATTTTCTGAAACTTCTCCCGAAGATAACCTTACATTGGTATGGTCCGTAATCACTTACAATAACTTTTCGATTTTCTTGCTTTACTGTGCATTTGTGTTCGAGATATCCTTCAGCGGAACAGTAAGTACTGGCTGACTCAATCTTATAAACGAGTGGGATTTCTCTGACAGTTTGCACTCACTCATTTGCAATTATAATATACTTCGTCTTGAGTAGAAAAAAATAATAATCTGGGACCATTTGAAATAGTGATGATTGAATGCATTTCCCGAGTGTGATTTTTCATTGCCGGCAGATGGTAATGATTCATATTTTCGTGGCACCACGTATGACATATTTAGTTTCACTGGAACACTAGCGGGATGAAAAAATGGGGAAATAGATTAGCTGTTCCCGGTCTTAACCGCGCAGAATGGACATGAAGTAGGTGCCTGCTAAACATAGTGCAATGGAAATAAAGTGCCATTAGTGAAAATACCTTTGCAATGTCATCGATGATATTTCATTTTAATTTCTGAAAAATTACCTTTAATTTTCTGAATGGATAGTGCATCTGCCCAGGTGAAAGTTGTTAAATTAAAATACAGTCATGAAATTTACACTGATTTGTGATAAATCTCTATATTTTGTCTTTCATTCATTCCCCGTTGAACTACCGTCTTTTCTTTTGCATTTTTCAGCAAACCATAAACAGTTTTAGGCTGGATTGCACTTATTGATATCGGCCGCCTGGGCACAGCACTGGCGGTATTCTTGTAGGAGCCTCTTTTATGTCTTATCTATACTTTGAAAATTCGGCTGCAGTGCACATCCAGTGAGATGGAGTGATCCGCGAGCAAGTTTCGTCGAAACGCATTTCTTGCATGATACCAAACTTGTTTGATGTGGCCTCTTTGAATCTAGTGGAGGTCTCATCCGTGAATGTCCCTGACCACGGTGGACACTTTGTCCTGCTGATCAAAGACATTTGAAATGTTTCAAATGATTTAAATGAAATAAACATTTTAAAACCAAGAGAAGAACACGAATCTAAAAACGCCATATGAACACGGCGCAATTAAAAAAGTAAAAAAGTATAACTATGAAAGACGTTGAAGAGACCATTAAATCCATGAAAAATGGGAAGACTCCTGGCCCTGATGGCTTAAATAATGAATTTTATTAAAAATTTAGTGATTTGATTTCTCCACGTTTGCAAACTGTATATAGTCACGCCTTTAAACAACAGAGATGACCGCAAACTCTGACTGAATCAACAATAATCCTCATTCCTAAAAAAGATAAGGATTCTGAAGACCCTGGTTCGTATAGGGCGATAGCTCTTTTAAATACTGATCAGAAGATCTTAGCGAAAATCTTAGCTCATAGATTAAGTCTAGTTATAGATAAATTGATACACCCCGATCAATCAGGCTTTATAGCCAAACGATATTCATTTTTCAACTTGAGACGCTTGTTCAATATAATATATTCAAATAGACTATTAAACGAAGATTTAGCAATCATCTCGCTAGATGCTGAAAAAGCATTTGATCAAGTAGAATGGCCCTATCTTTTCTCAGTGATGGAAAAATTTCAACTAGAATATTAACTAATCAAATGCTGTCATCCAAATTTCATTTATCTAGGGGTTGTAGACAAGGATGTCCACTATCACCGCTTCTATTTGCCCTTATTATAGAACCACTTGCTGAGAGTATTAGATCAAATTCAGATATTCATGGCTATAACACTAAACATACAACCAATAAAATTTCTTTATATGCGGATGATGTATTAATATATATTACAAAGCCAGAAATTAGCATTCCGAATTTATTAAATCTCATAACTCAATTTGGTTCATTTTCAGGTTATAGAATTAACTGGTACAAAAGTGAAATTATGCCAATAATGGAGCATAATCCTGCCATACTTCAACAATTTCCTTTTAAAATTGCCTACGAAAAGTTTAAATATCTTGGAATTTACGTGACTAGGAAATATACTTCTTTATTTAAATTAAATTTTCCTCCTTTACTCACTAAATTACACAGAAATATCCAATTTTGGAAAACACTTCCTATATCATTAGTTGGTCGTAGTAATGCTATAAAGATGATCTTTCTTCCACAGCTACTATACTTATTTCAAGCAATTCCGATCTATCTTCCAAAAAAGTTTTTTTTTAAAATTGATTCAATTCTTACTAATTTTATTTGGGACTACAAGACTCATAGAATAAATAAAAGACATCTATGTAAGTCTAAAACTAATGGAGGAATTGCCTTACCTAACTTCTTATTTTATTATTGGGCGGTTAATATTAAAAATATAACCTGCTGGTTGGATGATTCTGATCAACAACCGGATTGGTTAAAGATGGAGAAAGAGGATTGTTTACCATTTGATATTGGTGCGATCCTCTTAGCTCCAATAAATTTAAATAAAAAAACATATGGAGGTAATCCCATTATACACAGTGTTATCCGTACCTGGAAACAATTAAATCTTACGTTAAAATTGAGTAAATTATCTGTTTTCCTTCCTATTGCGAATAACCCTTCTTTTAAACCGTCTGTCTTAGATAGAGGATTTGCTCAATGGAAAAGTAATGGAATTAAAAGGGTGGGAGATCTTTGTCATAAGGGAACTTTTCTTTCTTTTCAGGATTTACAGCAGAAGTACGGATTACATGTTAATAATTATTTTAGATATTTACAACTTAGAGATTATGTAAAATTACACATGCAAGAATATAAGTTTAGAGGTCCAGAAACACTTGATGTATGCCTGAATCGACATTATAATTCAAATAAATTAATATCCTTTATTTATAATACTCTCCTTGACACTGACATTCCGTCATCAGAATCTTATAGACGAGCATGGGAGGACGAATTGAATCAACTCATAATGCAAGATATATGGGATGAAAGTTTACAACATATACACCAATGTTCATTAAATACTAGACATTCCTTAATACAATTTAAAATAATACATAGATTACATTATTCGAAGACGAAATTAAATAGGATTTTCCCTAGTATCCTATTTATGATAAATGTTAATTTCAAGAAGCTAATTTAACTCATATTTTCGTAACTTGTATAAAAATGCAAAACTTCTGGTTGGAAATTTTAAAAATAGTTTCTAAAGTTATTAACAAACAATTGGATATGGATTCAAAATTAA
This sequence comes from Rhinoraja longicauda, assembly GCF_053455715.1. Taxonomy (NCBI): domain Eukaryota; kingdom Metazoa; phylum Chordata; class Chondrichthyes; order Rajiformes; family Arhynchobatidae; genus Rhinoraja; species Rhinoraja longicauda. The sequence goes on from NW_027602431.1 coordinate 7,620, forward strand.
TTATATTAGGATTATCAGAACATACTACAAATTTTACAACAAGTCAGGTACATTTTCTTGATTACAGTCTAATAATTGCGAAAAAATTAATACTTAAATTTTGGAAAAAAACAATAACCCCCACAATTAAAATGTGGACTACGGAAATGACAGAGACCCTGCATTTGGGAAAAATAAGATTTGCCTTAATTGACAAACCTGAGTTATTTTTAAAAATATGGTCTCCATTTATTGAATTTTTAGAAAAGTAAATGGGTTTGGCACAGGACTAAAATAAAAATTTAAAATTAAAAGTTGAAACTTGAGTTAGGGGTTGGATGTACAACTGTGGTTATTGTCTCCCGGATCTACTCCCTTTAATTTTTATAGTTATATCTTTTTTTTAATCCTCTTATTCTCTCTTCCCAACAGTTTATAGTTTTTTTTATTTTTACTCTCTCTCTTTAAAAATTTAAAAATTGAAGCTATGTAAGAACTCTGTAACAAATGTGTCTTTTATTTCTATTTGTACATATGCTTTTCAAAAAACAAACAAACAAAAAAAGTATAATACGGAGGTGGTGCCTTGAGGAGAGTCCACATTAAGGTCGAACAGGTGCAGAGAGCCTTAAGACATCACAGAGAGGCACAGTGGGGCAATGGTAGAGCTGCTGCCTTGCAGCAAAATATGTCTGGGTTCGATCCTGACTACGAGTACTGCCTTTGCGGATTTTGTACGTTTTCCCTGTGATCGCGTGGATTTTAGACAATAGACAATAGATGCAGGAGTAGGCCATTCGGCCCTTCGAGCCAGCACCACCATTCAATGTGATCATGGCTGATCATTCTAAATCAGTACCCTATTCCTGCCTTCTCCCCATACCTCAGCCATCCTTAAGAGCTCTATATAGCTCTCTCTTGAATGCATTCAGAGAATTGGCCTCCACTGCCGTCTGAGGCAGAGAATTCCACAGATTTACAACTCTCTGAGTGAAAAGGTTTTTCCTCTTCTCCGTTCTAAATGCCCTACCCCTTATTCTTAAACTGTGGCCCCTGGTTCTGTACTCCCCCAACATTGGGAACATGTTTCCTGCCTCTAACGTGTCCAACCCCTTATATGTTTCGATAAGATCCCTTAATATCTTATATGTTTAGATACGATCGCCTCTCATCCTAAATTCCAGTGTACACAAGCCTAGTCGCTCCAGTCTTTCAACATACGACAGTCCCGCCATTCCGGGAATTAACCTAGTAAACTGACGCTGCGCGCCCTCAATAGCGAGAATATCCTTCCTCAAATTTGGAGACCAAAACTGAATTTGGAGACCAAAACCGAATTTGGAAACCAAATTCTCCGGGTGCTCCAGTTTCCTCCCACATTCCAAGATTTGCGGGATAATTGTCTTCGATAAAATTGTAAATTGTCCCTAATGTGTAGAATAGTGCGAGTCGTTTGAATGATCGCTGCTCTGCGCGGACTCGGTGGGCCTAAATCCGAAATTCTAAAGGTAGATAAATTCCCCGGCCCGGATCAGGTATATACGAGGACGCTGTGTGTGGGTTATGGGGGGGGGGGGGGGGGGGGGGGGGTTGCAGCATCGGTAGCTGAGAGTAATTAATCGTTAGGCACATTTGTGGTGCCGAATGACTGGACGGTGTCTAATAATGCTGTGCCTCTATTTAAGAAGGACTGTAAGGTAAAGCCGCGGAATTGTCGATCAGATGAGGCTAACATCTATGGTTGGTAGATTACTGGATAGGTTACTAGAAATGCATTTCCATAGATAGAGGCTGATTAGGGTTAGTCGGCATGGTTTCTATGTTGGAGATTGTGTCCCAAGAAATTGAATTTTGTTTTAACAACTTATAAAGAAAGTTGACGGGGGCAAGCCAATAGACGTTGTCTGCTACGTTTCTGCAGAGTAGGCTGCTCTGCAAATATGAATGGCAAGGAATTTAGTGAGAGCTAGTTAAGTGGAGTCGGAATTAGCTTCATGGAATGAAGCAAGTGTCGTGATAGGTTTGTTTTCGGAGGTGGAGGCATGTGGCTGGAGGTATGCATCATGATTCGATGCCAGGCCAATTCCGATCCGTGAATTATATCAACGATTTTGCTAGGAATATACAAGGCACGATTAGCGTGTATGACGTTGACATTAAAGTTGGTGATATCGTAGAGAGTGAAGTTGGTATTCAAAATTTACAGCAGGGCTTTGCTCGGCTGGGCATGTGAGCTGAAAAATGGCAGGTAGAGTTTAATGCAGAAAACTGCGAGGTGTAACATTAGGAAGTCAATTCGAGGCAGAAAATACACAATAAATGTCAGAGGTTTGGAGAGTGTTTTAGAGCGGAATGATATAGATGCGCATGTACATCGTTTCATGAAAGAGGTCGGTGCGTTATGTCACAGTAGTGTATGACGTTGGTATGTCCAGATTTGGAGTATGGTGTCCAGCTTTGGTCATCTTGTTGGAAGGATGTGATTCTGTAAATAGTGGAGGGAAAAAATTACGACAAGCCACCAGGACACGAGGGCTTGAGATATCGGGAGAGATCTGGCATGCTGGAAAATTATTCACTGGAATGCAGTTGTCCAATGGGTGATAAAAAACTCATGATGGGAATTGATAAGGTGAATGCACAGGTTATTTTACACGGGATAGAGGAATCCGGAAACAGATGACATAAGTTGAATGAGGGAGGGGAACCATGTAATCGGAGCATGGGGGGTGGGGGTCAACGTTTTTCACTCATGGTTGGTAGTATATGGAAAGAGCTTCCATTGGAGTTAGAGAAGACAGGTTATATATACAGTTAAAAGACACTGGGACAGGTACACAGGTAGGGAAGGTTTAGAGGACCATGAACCTTAATGCGGCCAAATGGACCAGTTAGGAGTAAGGCATGTTCTATTAGTTCTATTGATTCTATTAGTTTATGATGCTATGATAGTAAAATAATGAGCAACACGATCAAAACCCTTACCTGCTGATCACATTTACAATCGTGGTCGGCAATGGCATTAATATGAATCGTGCTGCGTTATATTTTCCAATAATGTCCGGCCATTAGGAAACCATGCTCCTTGTGTTAGGACAACAGAAAACCAGCAGAATCACAGATGAGCCCGTATTTGACCTCAAGGCGATCTGTACTCCATGCGGCATGAGCCAATAAGCCATGCAAGTGCGATTTACTCGAAAAAATGTTGTGTGAAAATCGAATCATCGACTGCACAGCTCAACATATGACCAATATTGTCTTCCATAGACAATTATCTAGAATATTCTCTCCCTTCCCCACCGCTCAACAATGCTGATGGATAGGCTTTATGCACACCTAGGAAAGAGTAGGTGTATTAGGGATAGTCATCATTTTTGCGGATGAAGCCATGACTTAAAAAAGGCGCGGCACAATGGCGCAACCGTTAGAACTTATGCTTGACACGTCAGACCCGAATTAGATACTGACATCGCGAACTATCTGTGTGGACTACGTACGCTCTTCCTGTAACGTCTTGGTTTCACCTGGGGGCTCCAGTTCGCTCCAATATCCAAAAGAATTGAGGGGTAATCGGTTATTTGACTATTGTAAATTACCCCTCGAGTGCAGGGAACGGATGCGAGAGAATCCCACGCAGTGGACTCAGTGGGACGAATGGCCTGTTTCATGCAGCATCTTTCAATCAATCCAACCAACAAACCAACCTCACCTCTTTCGTCCAACGTGGTCTTGAATTTGCTAAGTTCTGAGACAAAAGGTACAGTAAACAGAAAAATGTTTTTCAAAGTTATTTGGACGGAATTAGGCGCATAAGTTGTAGAACATCGTCTCATTGGATAGGTGAAAGGGAGACTCTGATTAACAAACACCTAACGTATTTTTGAGGATGTGGCATTTGGATTAGACGGGAGAGCGACGGCGATTGTGGTGATTTTGGACTTTCAGATTTTGTTTGTGATAGTTTCCCAAATATGAAGTTAGTCACATCGAATTTGGGCCATTAAAACAATTTTATTCTATCTGATCTCTCCCTGTTGATGAAACTGTCAAATGCAGGAAGCATTTTGATAAAGACCCTCTGTGCTTTATCCTAAGCCTCCATATCTTCCCGCCAATTGCAGCAGCAAGGGTATGAACAGAGACCCAGTTTCTGAGATTTATAAATGGTTTTGATGGGATGATGGTGTTGAATGCCAAGCTGAAGTCGATGAACAAACGCCTGGCGTATGTGTATATATTCCTCAACTGTAGCCATTGAGGCATTTCACCCTTCTCTTTTGGGCACTGGTATTACTGGTGGCTTTTTAAAGCATAAGTTCATCAGGTCATAGTTGATCGCAGCAGAGTTAGGCCATTCGGCCCATCGTCTATTCCACCATTCAACCATGACTGATCTATCTCCCCCTCCTACGCACCTTGCCCTGCCTCCTCCCCATTACACCTGACACCCGTTTGAATCTATCTCTGCCATAAAAAAAAACATTGATGGCCCGCACAGCCTTCTGTAGCAAAGAATTCCACGGATTTACCACCCTCTCACTAAAGAAATTCCCCCCTCATTTCTTTCTTAAAGGAAAGTCCTTTAATTCCGAGGCTATGATCGCTAGTCCAAGGCTATCCCACTGGTGAAAATATCATCTCCACATCCACTTTATCCAAGACTTTCATAAATTGATGTTTCTAATGAGGTCCCCACTCATCCTTCTAAACCGCAATGAGAGGTTCAGTACCGCCAAATGGTTATATGTGCACCCACTCATTCCTGGGGTTATTCTTGTATACCTCCTCTGGACTCTCTCCAGAACCAGCACATACCTGCTCACATATGGTGCCCAAAATTGCTCACAATACTCAAAATGCGGTCTGACCAGCACCTTATAGATCCTTTGGATTACATCCCTGATGTTGTATTCTAGCCATCTTGAAATAAATTATCGCGTTGCGTTAGCTTTCCTTACTACCAATTCGACCTGCAAATTAACTGTTTGTAAATTCCGAACTAGCAATCCCAAGTCCATTTGCACCTCCGATTTTTCAAGTCTCTCCCCATTTGAAAAATAGTCTAAGCAATTATTCCTATTACCAAATGCATGAATCCACACTTTGTTGCACTATATTCCATCTGCCACTTCTCTGCCCACTTTCCCAACCTGTCCAGGTCCTTCTGCAGCATTTCTGCATTCTCTACACTATCTGTCTCTGCACCGCTTTTCGTATCATCTGCAAACGTGGCTGCAAATCCTTCAATCCACTCACATACATCAATAATATACAACGTGAAGTGTAGCGGCCCCAGCACCGCCCCTGCCGAACTCCGATAGTCACTGGCAGCCAACCAGAACCCGCCCCCCTGTCATTGCCGTACTTTGGCTTCTGTCATCCAGCTAACCTTCTATCCCTGCTCGTATCGCCCTTTGAGACCACGGGCTCCCAGCTTCCTCAACAGCCTCACGTGTACAACTTATAAAATGCTTTCTGAAAATCTAGTTAAACAACAACCAATGTCTCATCTTTGTCTGTCCTGCTAGCTACTTACTTCTTCAAATAATTCCAGCACATTCGTCAGGCACGATCTCCCCTTCACAAAACCATGCTGATTTCGGTCTATTTTATGACGGACTTCTAAGTACTCCGTAATCTCATTCTTTATAAAGGACTCTAAAATCTTACCAACTATTGATGTCAGAATAATTGGCCCATAGTTTCCATCATTCTGCTTTGCCCCCTTCTTGCACTGCTGATAATATTGGCGATTGGCAAGACATGCGCGAAACTCAGGCCTCGGTAATGAGAGGTTGAAGATGTCCACAATGACTCCAGCCAGTTGCTCCGCGCAGGTTTTGAGAATGCTGTAAGGTACATCATATTTTTCAAACTCCTTCCGAGGGTTAACCCTTCTGAAACACCTTCTGACGTCAGCCTCGGTAACCGAGATTGCAATACAATGGATGTCCTCGGGAACGTAGTTAAGGACATATTTGTTTTCACTATCGATGCCGGGTCAAGGAAAGAGCTTTCCCGTCGCGCCCTTGTTTCCACTAATCTTTCCACCACCGCGCACAAGAAGCACAAGAAGCGCAAGACACCTTTCTATGCAGAAGCCTATAGGTGTGTTCAGCTCTGGCTGAACATTTTCTAATCTTGTCATGTGGACTCGATAAGAAGGTTATCGATGCATGCGTATAACGCATTGCGCTCGGCCCGGAGGGATGAATTGCTGTTGCATGAACTGTCCCCTGGGTTCGCTTTGCAGGAAGTGATAGTGTGCAAGCCCTGCCGCCGCTGCCGAATGTCCGTCTCATGATCCAGTGTGGAGTGGCATTTTGATTTCGACATTTTGGTTGTCTTATCAATGTCGTATTGGAAGTCTTATGTGAATCTGATCATCCGAGGATGGCGGAGGTCCTGGTTCATCCAAGGCATCTAGTCGGGGAACCCACGGATGGTATTCGTGGGAACACATTCCCCCCCCCGCTTCATTAAGAAGTCAGTGGTAACTGCGAGTCCATGAATATCACCCACTCCAACAAACACAACTCGTCCCCCTGCCACCCCTGACAATCGCTGTGCAGTCCTCACCGCTAGTGCTGGGTTCTTTCCTCGATGCCTGTAGGCAGGATGAAGGGCATGGACACGTGGGCGGATTTCCCACAGTGAGGATGAGGGATTGTAATGTCAGGGTGAAGCAGTATTTGCCAGCAAAACTGGAGGAGTCAGATAAATTAGCAGCACAGCATTTCAAGCCCTCCTTCGGAAAACAAGTAAATTTTGTCGAAAAATGCTTAGGCCAATTAAAAGGCACCAGTAAATCATGAAGATACCCGCGAGGTCATTAGGATAAGCTTTGCTTTCCCAGAGACATCCGAGACCAGCTCGGTGTATGACAGGACACATAACATGTATTTCTTGTACCAAGCAGGATAGCTAGTTTAACACATCATCATCTGTTGTTCATAGACAACAACATTATTATATAGATACGTGCTTCTACCATTAGAGCATGAGCTTCACCTCGCGGAGAGAAAAGAGTTTCACTAGAGAGGAAGCGAGAGACCGAGCTTGCTGACAGCCAGACAGGAGAATCAAATACTCAAAAGGACGTGAGACCTGTTACTTTGTATTGTTACTTTATTGATGTGTGATAGCTTTTCTGTGTTTTACTTGATGTTTGCTTTAATAAATAGTTATTTGTGATCTTCAGTTTGTGCTTTCTCAATTCTTTGATCCGAATCCTTGAATCCTGCATATATTTCGTTACAGGGATGGAGCGAATTGGGTCTGTGATGGCAGTGTGGCAGTGGTCGAATAAATGTAATCCTCCGGTGCAGCAGGAAGCGTGCTGGCGGTAATGTGGGAGTATAGAAACTTGGACTGCGATCGCAAAGGCGTCGTGCGTTTGTTGACGACGACTTGCATCTCCTGATATGCTAGGTGAATGTCTGTCTGGGGTGGGGTATCGATCGCGGTCATGCATGCCCTTGAGGGGTTGATGATACGACACGTCGCCCCGAGGTATTCGGCCGCAGAGACTATTTGACTAAATACTTATTTTCAAAGTGATACATTCCTTTGCAAAAAGGGGAACGGACAAACAGAAACACAGACACAGGGGACATTGCATAATGAGCCACGATTGTTTGGAAAAGTGGAGCAGATCCATGAGGCTTATAGTTTATTCCATATGGTCGGCGTTACCAAGATTAGTATTTGCAACCAATTGCGATATACAAGCTGTACTAATCACACTGATGAGTTAGGGACAATTTAGTCTCTATCAATGGTGTTAATTGAGAGATCAAGTCCAGATGAGGTGGTCTTTTACTTGAGATGAACCGTTCGAAATATTGTCGATTTTGCAGATTCGGTATTTGTAGTGCTGTGACCGCTGATAACCACACTACGGGATTTTCAATAATGCACCTCATCCAAGCATTGCATGATAGTTTGGCAGGTGGTTTCTCACAGATAGGCTTGATTTTGCAATTCTGAAAGCACCCTGTTCAATTCTTGGAATAAGGCTCTGTTTGTAATGAATGCACAAATTACAATTAAAATCTGGCACTTGGCAAGGTGAATTCAATAAAGTAGTACTGTCTCCATTTCTCTTCATGAAGCCGACTCTGAAAATTTACGTTTTAACTGCTTCTTATATTTCCTTTTTCTAGCTGTTTCATACTCGTCTCTAATACATGAAAAAATAAGAGGGGAAGTTTCATTACATAAAGTATTTCCATATGGATATTATAATAAATTCAGCGCAACTGGGCTAGCACGCACGTCTAATAAGGATAATCTGGTTGGAACAATTCACAAATATTTCCCTGTAGTTATCTAGGGGAAAATATAATATGTAGATCAAATAGCATTTGATGAACACAATACAATTCCTTTTAACCAGCCTTCTAGACAAAGAAACCATAAATTAAATCATTTAGATCGTCCTCAGAATAAAATTATTTTCTTGACAAAATTGCCTTTTTTCGGCTTTTGACTGAAATTAAGAGTAAGGTTTTTGGTATTCCCTCCGTGCCTCTATTCAGTGCTGGCAGCGAAAGTAATTCCCCCTTTTGTGGCTGGATACGAGTGTTCAAAGAAACTAATCCCCAATCTATCCATAGTGGAAGTGGTAGAGTTAATTCTACAAAATGAATGGGTTTCAGATTAGACAACTAGATTATTCTCAATCCAGCGCAGTGTAGAAAAGGAAGAATTGACTTATTTTGCACATTTTCTCAGCTCAGATTGTATGCATATGTAGTACGCATTGGTAAACAATGGCACCTATTAACACCACCAGCATATAGTCATGAAAACACTTGTTCAGGCATTCTGCATATTTTAAGAGCGCCCCCGATATCAATCGTAAATTGTGTCATAGAAACGCTTATCTGGGAAGCATGGAAAGATTTGGACGGAGAGCAATATTTTGCGAATGTACCAGTGAGAAAATGATGCAATTGTAATCTGAGAAATATGGGTAAGACGGCTCCGAGCCGAAGGTAAGCGGAAGGAATAAATAAGGAGCAGCTACTATCAATCTAGGGTTAACATGATGTAATATTGAGGTACATTGGCACAAAAATGCCCTCCTTCAACAGATAATATTTTTGAATTAAATAATGTTCTTCAATGTGCATTGCCTTATAAATAAATCGTGTGCAATTAAATTGTAATGGAATGAGAATGGGACATTTTCAGAAACAATATCTCTTTTCAAATTGCAATTTTAATTGTTAACCATAGTAGAGTCTTTATCTCTACAAAATAAAAAGCGCTATATAAAATTTACCCGTGTCTTTCGTTCGCAGGCGTTCATCTGTAAGTATAATGATTCGTTATCCGATCGTGCGTGGTCAATGCCTACACCAAAACATTGGATTTGCATATACCTTTTAGCCGACTCGAGGTGAATAAACCCATTTCAAATATCGGCTACCCCTTTACAGCATATTTCTGTTCATGCTATTTCTCAATCTCTGATCATATTATTGTATGGGCTAAACGGTTCACCAGCAGAAAGTTCCACCAATTTTCACTTCGGCATCCAGTTTCCATAAGTACTTGACTCAGCTGACAAGTTAACAGTCATCATCAAAATCGTCTTCTCCCCTTGAAACAGCTGTGCTATTTAATAAAGTTGTGGCTGACTTGATTTTAACTGAACCCCGTTGCACATTCCGATCAATGAGCGGCAAATTGCACCCGTCATTCAGCAAATATGGATGATCATTTTTGACAATAAACTTAGATGGCAAATGCGCCGAGGAAATTTAATTCATAAGATCATCAGTGACAGGAGCAGAATTAGACCATTCGGCCCATCAAGTTTACTCCGCCATTCAATCATGGGTGATCTATCTCTGCCTGCGAACCCTATTCTTCTGCCTTTTTCTCATAAACTCTGACACCCGTAGTAATCAAGAATCTATTTATTTCTGCGTTAAATATATCCACAGCCTTCTGTTGCAAAGAATTCTACGGATTCACCACCCTCTCATTGAAGAAATTCCTCCCCATCTCCTCCCTAAAATACCGTCCTTTAATTCTGAATCTGTGACCTCTCGTCCTAAACTCTCCCACTAGTGGAAATATATTCCACCGGGTGGCGCCGTCAACGAAGGCACCGTCGCCAACGGTCTGTCTGCCTTTTCGTCCCTTTTATTATTTTTATTGTGTTTTAAATGTACATGTTAATGTTCTCTTGTTTGTTTGATGTGGGGGTGGGAAGGGGGTGCGGAGGGTCGGGGGACACTTTTTTTCAATCTCTGACCTTGCCGGAGATACGATTGTTTTCCTGATCGTATCTCCGGTCGCTCTGAGGCCTCACATCATGGAGACTGACTTTGAGCCCCACCGCCGGGCCGTGGACTTAACATCGGAGCATGCGATGCCTTGCCTGTGGTCGACGTTCCAACCGCGACCTGCGGATTTCAACAGCGAGGAGCTCGCAGTCTCGGCTGGAGACCGATGTCGGAAGCTCAAAAGTCGCAGAGGGTTCGACCAGCCGCGATCCGGGTGAGATCGCCCGGCGCAGGGGCGCTGAGACCCCCCCCCCCCCACCCCGGATGCAGGAGCTTGATCGCCTGGACACGGAGGGCCAGACCACCGCCTACGGAGCCAAGATCGCCCGGTGAATGCTCCCGTAGGCGGTGATCGTCCGGTGTCCGGTGAAGAACAAAGAAGGGATAAAGACTGATCGTTTTCCCCCTTCCATCACAGTGAGGAATGTTGAGAAATCACTGTGGTGAATGTTTATGTTAAAATTTAATTTGTGTGTTCTGTTGCTTTTTATTGGTATGACTGTATGGCAAAACAAACACCTCATATGTTGCAAAACACACTTGGCTAATAAAGTATGATTATGATTATGATTATTATGATTATGATCCTCTCCACATCCATTCTATCCTAGCCTTTAACTATTCTGTACGTTTAAGTGAGGTCCCCTCTCATTATTCTATTCTCCAACGCTCATCATATGTTAACGGACTCATTCCCGGGCTCATTCTTGTAAACCTTCTGTTGATCCTCTCCAGAGCCAGCACATCCTTCCTCAGATATGATGCCCATGATTACTCACAATGTTCCAAATGTGGCCTGACCAGAGCCTCGTCACGCCTCAGCATTACATTTCTGTTTTTGTACACCAGCCCTCTAGAAATATACAGTGCCCTCCATAACTTTTTAAACAAAGACCAATCATTTATTTATTTGCCTCTATACTCCACATTTTGAGATTTGTAATAGAACAAATCACATGTGGTTTAAGTGCACATTGTCATTTTTAATAAAGGCCGTTTTTGTACATTTTGGTTTCACCATGTAGAAATTACAGCAGTTTTTATACATAGTCCCCCCCCCCTCCCATTCCAGGGCACCATAATATTTGGGACACAGCAATGTCATGTAAATGAAAGTAGTCATGTTTAGTATTTTGTTGCATATCCTTTGCATGCAATGACCGCTTGAAGTCTGCGATTCATGGACATCATCAGTTGCTGGGTGTCTTCCTTGGTGATGCTCCGCCAGGCCTGTGTTGCAGCCATCTTTAGCTTATGCTTGTTTTGACGGCTAGATCCCTTCAGTTTTCTCTTCAACATATAAAGGACATGCTGAATTGGGTTCAGATCGGATGATTGACTTGGCCACTCAAGAATTGACCATTTGTAGCTTTGAAAAACTCATTTGTTGCGTTAGCAGTGTGTTTGGGATCATTGTCTTGCTGTAGAATGAACTGCCTGGCATGTGCTTTGAGGCACTTGTTCCAAATTAGAAAATAGGTGCAGGAGTAGGCCATTTGGCCATTCGGGCCAACACCGCAGAGCGGAGGGAGCAACTTGAGCAGATAGGATGTGTCTATGCACTTCATAATTCATTATGGTACTACCACCAGCATTTGTATCATAAATGAAGATAAATGAAGGAGCGGTTCGAATTATTTTTTCTCTGGATCCTTAGAGATTGATGGGGGATCTGATTGTATATAATTATCAGAGGATGGAAAGTCAGATTATTTTCCCCAACGTTTGAATATCAAATTCTAGAGGGCATAGCTTTAACGTGAAAGGGACAACATTAAAGAAGATGTGCGGGGACTATTTTTTACACAAGGAGCGCTGTATACCAGGAACGTTCTTCCACGTGTCGTGGTGGAAGCAGATACTATAGTGCCATTCCGAGGCTTTTAGATAGGCACATCCATATGCAGGGGTTGGAGGGATATGGATCACGTGCATAGAGAATAGTTTATTTTAACTTGGCAACCTGTCCAGCACCGACATTTTAGGCTGAAGTGTATTTATTTCGTCTGAACTGTTTCATGTCCCTTTTAACTATTATTATCTCAAAATTGCATTGATTCCATTAATGCCAAACCAAACGGCATAGCTCAAAATTATTGCGTTCTAATACTATTTACCACATATACAACTAGATTTCCTTATTCTCAAATCGAATAATTATTACTTGAATTTTAGTATGGATCGCAAACGGCTCTTTCCTTTCTTTGCGTAATTACAGCAGCATTGTCCTTACTCATATCCGTGTAATCTTTATTGAGGTTGGTGAATTCTGAAAAGAAAAATATAGAGATCTGGTCAAATCAGCAATATCCAGCACAGATAATATCTATCCCCCCATAATGCATATTCATTATAGAAATACATCTAAAATAATATATAATCCATATCTCTTCCTCTCAGATGTTAGCAGTTTAACTGTCCCCTAACCATCGCAGAGAAAATCGGACTGTTTCCCGTAGAGTGAGTTGCATTGCAAACACCTCAATGTGCGCCCAAGTAGAGATTCGAAAGGGATCCGGCTTGTTGGTAATGAAAACTCCGGAATAAAATGCCTGAAACCAATCAATTTTCTACCACGTCGGAGCGATGTTTCTCCTTTGGTGACTTTATCGGAATTAACAATAATTATATGCTATAATTTTGCTTCTGCGAGGTTTTGATTGGGTTACTTCCAACCTATCTTTGGGAACGCAATGATGACTTTATATAGTATATTACCATCCTATGAGAAACTCCCCAATGTTCTATTCCACGGATTTAATGATACTCATCATATCTTGGCGTGACAAGGCAAATAATGCAAATACCATCTGATATTTGAAATGTAAATGGACTGATTGTTACGTTGTCTATACTCGGAATCGTAGAATGTGGGAACAGGGAATTGCGTTTGGGAGCTTAGTACGTGATCGGATATTCACTAAAATCTTGGCTGCTCCTCTATCCCAACACGATTTTCCAATTCCCTGCCCAGTTAACTTGATGCATTTTGTGTCTAAGCATTCACATACGTTCTTATTAAATATATTCGGCAACGAGGCCTCCATCGCCGTATGTCGCTAACAATTGGAGACGTTTCGCCATTGAGTGGACGTTCTACTGCTTACATCCATCGTAAACCTGTTGCTCCATGTCCCGAGCAGCGTCAACGCCCGGCCTATGTCAATTCTATGTACCCTGCCGTGTTCTAACGAACCACAGATAGTGGCTGTCTTTCCTGAACGTCCTGGACTCATTCTGAAGGCAGGGTAATTGAAAATAATAGCTCAGTTACTGCGCCAATGATAAGCACGAGGAACTGAAAAGAAAACAGTTTACTACGTATCAAGTGCTTTGTTAGGATATAAAACATCAGATGCAAAGTAGAATTGCTTAGAACTCATATTTTCGCATTTAAATCATGGCATGTGGGGAGGTTAATCTGTCGATCGAAATTATATCTGGCTCAAAGATTTCCTAACTGTCCCTTAAACCCACGGAATCAACGTATTACGTCTCATTGCACAACAGATCCCTCAATTATCCCGTATTTCAACTGCACTAACCGAAAACTAATCGGAAAAAAGTAGGAGAGCCGGACATATCTACGATGTAGCCTGTTGCTGGAGCACCTGGGATACGCACGATGTCATGGGACGATCAATGAAACTTTTCAAGTTCAATCCGCTGTGAGAAAATCAAACTCGAGTCCTTGTAAATGTGCCTCAGCAGCACTATTTTTTGCGCCAGTTCTTCTACCAATGTTCATGAACCTGGTTTTTGTGTTTGTGCCATACTGAGTACATTTCTTGCAACCTGCGAGGAGGATAAGGTAAACAGGGGGATTATATAGAATATAAGACATGAAATGTTGGAGTATCTGAGCAGGTCACGCACCTCACCTGGAGAACATAGCTTGATGAGAATTCGGTTCGGGACCCATCCTCAATCCGGAACGGTACCTATTCTATTTTCCGCACAATTGCTGCAGCATTTTGTGTCTTCCCTTGGTAAACCAGCATCAGCAGTTCCTTGTTATTGCTCTGTTATGCTAATTATACCAAAGGGAGACAGTGAGGGGTTCGAGAAGTATGTGGACGACTAGCATTCAAGATAAAGTGTTTGTAATTGCATAGCACGCGAAATATAAAAGGAAAAAAAATCAGTCTTCTACTAGCCAGCGAAAAATTAGAAACACGTTGCTGAAGATGTTGAAGGATGAATCATTATCAAGACTTACGTGCCACACAAGATTTTTAACATTTACCTACGCATAGAGGCAACAATCGGAAGGATTCCCATCCAGTTAAATGTTATCGAAAGGGAATATGAGCACAGTGCGCTTATGTAAGGTACAATGAGAAATATATATTTTGCTTACGCCAAATATCAAATTTATCAGAAATACGAAGGCATCTGTCCATTATGAGTTGATTCCAGTTAGGTGATGGTTTCGCTTGCATCGCAATTTAACCTGCAATTCCATGGATAGTAATGACACGTTCAACAGGTGTGGGCCGAAGGAAGGAAACCATGAAGGAAAATAGTTATTTCCTAGTGGTCAAGGTGGTGGTGGGATTCAAGGTCATTTGGTGGGAGAGTCCGGTAATTGATCGACATCTTCCATCGGATCGTAGATGGAGAATGCAAGAAACCGGTTCTCTCTGTGGTGATGGAGGAATGGTACGAGGGTTGAAGTGAATCTTGAATTGGCGACTCATTTACATCTGTTGCCAATAACCTCCAAGATTGCCACGGAAACTGAGTACTTTATTGTGGATTTTTCATCCGGAGAGCTAACAACGTATGCAATCTTTAGTATCGTGGCAGGGCTGTGGAAGAATAACAGTTTGAATTAGAATTGTCGTAATGTCAGTTAGATATTATGACAATGAACACTCTCACGTTTTTAACTATGGCTGTCGTAAAGTGGAAGCTAAGGAAAAGCGTGGCTATATAAAACAGAATTAAACGTTAGCTTTTATTTGGCGGCTCTGAATTGTGTAGCATATGCTATATTATACAAAAGCAATGTAAGATAATTTGCGTCTTTATCGAATACTACGAGTTTTGCCAATTATATTGCGATAGAAGTGAAAAGTAGAAATCATATTATATCAGTATAGAAAAGATAAGGGGGATTTTATATCAGGAAGCAATTAACGAGAGACAATGAGTTACTTCTCCAAACATAAATGCATACGACGTGGAAAAGTAAAATGATGAAAAACCTTGATAGTTGAAAAACAAATAAAGTCGTTTGTAAAGCAAGCAGAATGGATGACAAGCATTATGAAATTAGGATTGGAAAATTGAACAGGAATGTGTTCACATGTTGGCATGTAATGAGAGTGGTGGATGTAATTCGCGAAACTGTATTTAAATAGTTACTAGATAGACACTTAAGTAGAGATATATTGATATAGTTACATGTGGAAGGCCGTGAATAGTTGGTCGAAACTGGAGGCTATTATGCTCAACGTGCTGGACCGTGTGACTGAATTCAGAATCACACTATTTAGTCAGAGGAATTTGAATGTACTTTGTTACCTTTATTCCTTGCGTTTAATCTGCTTTCTGAAAATAAATGATCTAATATCAATAAAGTAATTCTTATCGAATGTAAGAAAATGAGAATAGGAACACAATATTTTAGAAATACTTCGGTAGTTTAGAGATTTTCGGCAACTCATTTGCTTGTTCGAGGAGAAAGTGAAAGAAAATGAACCATAGATCAGTTAGCCTTAGGATAGTCTGCGTAAAAATGATGGCGACTATTATTAATGAAGTGATTAATGAAGTGGTGGAAAGGCACTTGCCAAGAATTAATAAAGTGCCATAGAGGCAGGAATGCAGCACTCCGCCCGCACGTCCAAGCAATCCCTTCTCCGCAATGACACAAAATGCTGGAGTAACTCAGCGGGACAGGCAGCATCTCTGGAGAGAAGGATTGAGTGACGTTTCGGGTCAAGACCCTTCTTCAGTCTCAAGTGCAAGGTATATGAGTAGCAAATGCACCAAACGCCGGCAAAAGGATGATTCGAAACATATAATGAAAAAAACCCAATGAGGTAGGATGGAAGTATAATTTATCCCAATTTAAAAGCGGTGACCAGGACTGGATGGAATATATCCCAAACTTTCGAAGGAAGTACCGGAGAAAATTTCGGGGAGACGGACTGTAACCCAGCATCAATCGTTGGACACGTGTCTATGCCAGGCAACCTTCGAGCAGCACCTGTTGTCCTCATGCGTTAAACATGGTTAAGAATAGGCCCAGCACCTCGAAACAAGTCAGTCTAAATTCTGTGGTTGGAAAGAGTTTAGAAGGATCAATTCCCGATGGACGTAATAATAATCCGGTTGGAAATCGACTGATTAACGAAACTAACCGTAAAGTTGTTAAGGGGAAATACGATAATCTTTACCGATTGTTACAAATGATAAGGGCAGTTCAGCTAAGCAATGGATGTCTTAAATACGGTGTGGTTAAGAACGTTTTTCGTCAAATACCACAGAAGGGGCTCATCAGTGCATTTGAATACGTGGAATAAAACAAGAGAGACAGATAGAAGGTGCATTTCATAACGGTGAATTGCTTTGTTCAAAATCACAATTGGTTGGAAAAGTTGGATATCCGTAAAAGTTAAAGTGAATTACGGAGAAGGAGCGAACAATGGAATGTAAAAGGGAAGGCAAATTTAATATCGAGGTTTAATGAACACGCGAGCGACGAAGGCCAGATAAGTAAATATCAATTATTTGTGAATGAGGATGACATCGGGTTTCTAGGAATGAATTAGAAGATTTGGGTGTAGAAAGTACTAAGTCATTAATGTGATGATCCCCGAGTAAACAGGTGAGTCAAAGTGAGGTCTAATGATTTCGGCGTTGTTATAGGCCAATTCCCGACACATTAGACACAATATTTTTAGTGTGTTCTGGCTTAAATCGGAGTGTGAAGATGGATTCAGTCACTGAAGTCCAAAATATGATTATCCCTAAGATGAATGCTGGTGATGTTGAATAAATATTTCATTTCTCACAGCTTTGCTCGGTCGACGTTCAATGCTTTAGAATTTATAGCATGCGACAATGGAAAGACAATCGTTGTACAAAAAGAGATGACTGTCATTAACGACACCCTAATTTGGATAGGTGTTTTTTTATATCACGAAGGGCAGCGAAACGTTTTCAAAATCATCATTCTTGGTGGGACTGACATTGCTGTTTTACGCTGACGTTCCGAAGTACTCATCGACGATCGACATGTATCTGAATACTGTAATGTCGATCTCATTGATGTTGAAATTAGTACCAGGTTACTTAGATGGAGTGATTGGAACGATAACATCTGTCATCACTCACAGTCATTCCTCGCATTCGAAATCGGCCTTGCTGCCACAGTTCAACAAATGCACTGAATTTCACTTCTTCCTATCAAAGGAACATTTTTAAACTGTTGTGCTGCTGGAAGTACAAATTTCATTGTCCTTTTCGGGACATATGGCAATAAGACACTCTAGATTCTTGAGTTGAGTTAGATAAATCAGTGAGGCTTTCAATGCGTCTATGTTGTGTATTCTATTGTTTTCAAATGAGATCGCCGGTTTAATCATTTTCTGATTCCAAAAATAATAGTCAAGTCAAGTCAATTTTATTTGTATAGCACATTTAAAAACAACCCACGTTGACCAAAGTGCTGTACATCTGATTAGGTACTAAGGAAAAAATGAAACATACAGTAGCACGCAAACATAACAGCACATACAAAACAGTTCACAGCGCCTCCTCAATGAGCCTCAAACGCTAGGGAGTAGAAAAAGGTTTTGAGCCTGGATTTAAAGGAGTCGATGGAGGGGGCAGTTCTGATGTGGAGAGGGATAATAGGTTACATGACACATATCAAACGCTGAATGGAATGAACCAGAAACTAATCAGAATACTCAGCTTTCTTGGAACAATTAAATTAAACTCTTCCACTGACCTGCTTCTTCAAACCCGGATTTAAGTTCTTGAAGATCTGAAAAAAAGTGATGGGTTTGTATGCTGCAGATGTAGTTCTGCTCTGATTCCATTGGAAATGGAAATTTGCCTGTTTTGGAGAACATGAACAGGCAACCGCTATTTAAACAATGAATGCCAACGTTGAGAGAGTGCTGCATTGTTTTTCATGCTATGTTTTTGTACCATTTTCTGACAAGGTGCAAATTAAAGAATAAAGCTAGAAAACGCAAAGCTCCAGCTTCACTGCTGCGCATTCGCCGCATGTTTCTCCCATCCTTCTCTACCGCCACAAATCACGATCTTGGTAAATATTTTTGTTCAAGTCTAAATGCTTTTTCTTATATATATTAGTGGGATATTGCTTTGCATTCATTACCTATTTTGTCTCCTGCATACTCCATCGTCGTGGTTCGAAGTTAGCACTCAGAGGACATTCCGAATATAAAACACTTATGTTTTATAATCCGCATTAACGTCAAGCTGCGAGAACATTATTTATGTGGGTAGATGCATATCATATCATATCATATATATATACAGCCGGAAACAGGCCTTTTCGGCCCACCAAGTCCGTGCCGCCCAGCGATCCCCGTACATTAACACTATCCTACACCCATTAGGGACAATCTAAAAAAAAGCATTTACCCAGCCAATTAACCTACATACCTGTGACTGCAGTGACTGCAGTGACTGAATTAGTCATTTGACAATCCACTGTTTTTAGTTTCCTTGCACCTACACTCTACAGGATTAAAACAGTGTACGACAGTTATCTTGATGGTTGACTGGCGTCACAAGCTAACTACTCTGCGGTTGGATCTGCTTATAAGAATGAAGCTTTCGATGACATTACTCCGTCCCAGCAGCCCCGTGACTCCATATCTGTCCTTACAAGGCGTTTCGCAATCTTTATATATTGGCTAAATGTACAATATTTGCATAGCACAGAAGAGAGTGAATGTTTGAAACACAACGCCTGGTATCATATATATTAATTTCTTTGTGATCTCTTCAATATTTCTTTCTTCTGGAAATCTTTTAACCATTTTTTTCTAATATTTCGATTGTAACCAAAGCAATATCAATTAAATTATAATTTAAACATTTACCTGTTAAAAAGTTACTCGATGCTCCTGTTCATATGTGGCTGTGATAAATCTATTGTGCATTTCGTAACACTATGGTGTTACGTCGTTTGCTATGCACACCATTGGGATTACGGTAACCACTTAGCGTTGTGTGTTTATCATGAAAGAGAAGACTGAAAAAAAGCTGTTGAGAATTTTTATATGGGGCCTTTACAATTCACAGCTAACGAAAGTACAAAGCAGCTGGAGGAACCATTTTCATGAGGTCCGTGGTGTTTTATTTGTCACGCATATTTGAACGTGCAGATGCCGTCATTTTTTGAACCATTCCCAACATCCAAAGTCCGGTCCGACGGAGCACCCGGTCTACTGAAGCGGCTTCCGACCCCGGTAGGCCTCAGGCTCCTGCGGGGGCCTTCCTCCGTCGCCTTCGACCAGATAGGCCCGACAACCGACGTCCCTCACCTCGCCCGACCATTTTTTCTGTCCCGAGGCGCCTCCTGCAGTGGACTTTGAAGGCGCTGGAGGCATGGTCCTGATTCACTCTCCTATCGGCCCTTGCTCCTCGCGTTCAAAGTTTCCAGCCGCACACTCCTCATCGGTGCATCATTCCACTGGACCCATGCTGGGTCCGGGTCCGGCGGCCTCCATTGATGGACCGCAGTCTGTCGACTTCTGGGTGGGTTCCCGGTTCAGCGGATGCGGTACCTCGAGAAGGCTTCCTTGAAGGTGGACTCACAGGGAGACAAGATGGTCACGAAGGTTTTTGGTACATTAGTCAAGGTATTGAATATAGAAGATAGACACGAAAACCTGGAGTAACTCAGCGGGAGAAGCAGCATCTCTGGAGAGAAGGAATGGGTGACGTATCGAGTCTAGACCTTTCTTCAGGTTATCTTCGGTTTAAACCAGCATCTGCAGTTCATTCTTACACATTTTGAATATATAGTGGATTCAGAAAGTATTCAGACCCCTTCACTTTTTCCACATTTAGCTACTTTACAGCCTTATTTTAAAATAGATTCATGCAGCGGACACGGAGCTGTCCGTCCAAGAACGAGGCAGCAGACCAAGTTTATGCAACACCACTTTAATTCACTGCCACAGAACACTCTCTCTCCACTCACTCCCTTATCTGCCGCGCGCGCCAACAACCCATACTTCCCCGGAGCACCCCGTGACCTCTGACGAACCGAACGTTATGTACCTCGTGTGGCTCACCACCAGGGGCCGCTACATGACCCCCCCCCGAACCAGAGGCGCAAAAACGGACGGGCAGACGAACGAGGCGGCCGGACCTTGTACGCACGTCCCCGCGCAAAAGGGGCCTGCCCTGTAAGGACAGATTAGGTTGGATCCGAGTTGGCGGACGCCACCGACGACGAGGCTGGGCCTCCCGTACTGGCTCACTCAGGTCCAAATGGACCGGTTTCAAGCGAGCCACCGATACCATCTCTTGCCGACCCCCCATGTCCAATACAAAAGTCGTGGGCCCATGTCGCAGCACCCGAAATGGACCTTCATACAGGCGCAGCAAGGGCGACCTCTGTTTATCGCGCCGAAGGGAAACATACGAGCTGTCGGCGGGAGACGGAGGCACATATGATGGATTGACCCCATGCCGAGACGTTGGGACAGGGGATAGGGCGCCGATCCTCTCACGCAGACGGACCAACATGGAGGACAGTGACTACTGGGGGCCGCCCGTGGTTGGAATAAATTTCCCGGGCACCGTGAGCGGAAAGCCATAAACCAATTCCACCGATGACGATTGCGAGTCTACCTTAGGGGCGGTGCGGATCCCCAACAGGACCCACAGCAACTCGTCCATCCAGCCGGGACCAGTGAGGCGTCCCTTCAAAGCGTCCTGAAGACGGCAGTGGAAACGTTCCACCAACTCATAGGACTGGGGGTGGTAAGCCGTCGAGTGGTGGAGCTGAGTTCCCAACAGGCGAGCCATTGCGGACTCCAGTTCTGACGTGAACTGAGTACCCCGGTCGGACGAGATGTCCAGTGGTACCCCGAAACGGGCAATCCAATAGGCCACCAGGGCACGTGCACAGGACAAGGCTGAGGTGTCAATGAGTGAGATGGCCTGTGGCCATCGTGTGAAGTGGTCCACCACCGTAAGTAGATGTGAGATGCCGCGGGACGGAGGCAGCGGCCCCACGATGTCAACGTGAATATGGTCGAAACGCCGGCGAGGCACTGCAAAGTCTTGAACTGGCCGCCGGATGTGCCGCTGAACCTTCGATGTCTGACAAACAATGCATGTCCGGGCCCAATGACCGACCTGCTTTTGCGACCCATGCCACACGAATTTTGCATCAACCAACGCCACCGTCGCCCGAATAGATGGGTGGGCCAAACCGTGAATGGCGTCGAAAACACGAAGGCGCCAGGCCACCGGGACAACAGGCCGCGGCTGACCTGTGGAGGTGTCCCAGAGGACGGTGATACCGGCGGGACCCAAAGGAACGTCCTCGAGCACCAGACCCGTGAAGGCAGTTCGGTATGACTTCATCTCTTCGTCCGCCAGCTGCGCTGCCGCCAAAGCAGAATAATCAATTCCTGGGGCCATGTCGAGAGCGGCTACCACCGCCGGGCGGGACAAGCCGTCCGCGACCAGGTTGCTTTTCCCGGCGATGTGGCGGATGTCCGTGGTAAACTCTTGCCGTGGGTTGGCCGAGTGGACCAGGGATCCGCAACGTTAGCGAAAGCGAAAGTGATGGGCTTATGGTCGGTAAAGGCGATGAAGTCTCGGCCCGCCAGGAAATACCGAAAATGCCTAACCGCCAGGTTGTAGGCGAGCAGCTCCCGGTCGAATGTGCTGTACTTACACTCTGCCGGGCTAAGCTGGCGGCTGAATAAGGCAAGAGGCCGCCAGTGACCATCAAAAGACTGCTCCAACACGCCACCGACCGCCGAGTCCGAGGCATCCACGGTTAGTGCTGTAGGGGCGTCGACACGTGGATGCACTAATATCGTCGCCCGAGCCAATGCTTCTTTGGCCCCTTCAAAAGCCGCCACGGTGACGTCGGTCCACTGCACGTCCCGCCGCTTACTTGACAACAGCTGGAATAGGGGCCGCAGTATATTTGCCACCGCCGGTACAAATCGGTGGTAAAATTGAACCATGCCCCCATGAGACCGCACCTGGAGTACTGTGTGCAGTTTTGGTCTCCAAATTTGAGGAAGGATATTCTTGCTATTGAGGGCGTGCAGTGTAGTTTCACTAGGTTAATTCCCGGAATGGCGGGACTGTCGTATGTTGAAAGGCTGGAGCAATTAGGCTTGGATACACTGGAATTTAGAAGGATGAGGGGGGATCTTATTGAAACATATAAGATAATTAGGGGATTGGACACATTAGAGGCAGGAAGCATGTTCCCAATGTTGGGAGAGTCCAGAACAAGGGGCCAAAGTTTAAGAATAAGGGGTAGGCCATTTTGAACGGAGATGAGGAAGAACTTTTTCAGTCAGAGAGGGGTGAAGGGGTGGAATTCTGTGCCTCAGAAGGCAGTGGAGGCCACTTCGTTGGATGCTTTCAAGAGAGAGCTGGATAGAGCTCTTAAGGATAGCGGAGTGAGGGTGTATGAGGAGAAGGCAGGAACGGGGTACTGATTGAGAGTGATCAGCCATGACCGCATTGAATGGCGGTGCTGGCTCGAATGGCTGAATGGCTTACTCCTGCACCTATTGTCTACTGTCTATTGTCAAACTCCTGCAGGCACTGTGGATGGCCGTGGAAACCGCCGAATGGCCTCCACCCTGTCTGGTAAGGGCACCGCACCGTGCTGCGTCACACGGTGGCCCAGGAAATCGACAGCTCGGAGGCCAAACTGGCACTTATCTGAGTTGATGACAAGCACAAATTCGTTGAGTCGCTGACACAACAGACGGAGGTGGGCGCAATGCTCCTGCCGTGAACGACTCGTCACCAGGATATCATCCATGTAAATGAAGATGAAATCGAGCCACCGCCCCAAGGTGTCCATCAGGCATTGAAATGCCTGCGCGGCTTTCGTAAGGGGATCTGATGGTATCCCCTGACCAAGTCGATCTTAGAAAAGAACCTAGCCCCAGCCAGATGGGCAGAGAAGTCCTGAATGTGCGGGATAGGATACCGGTCTGAAATTATGGCGTCATTCAGGCGGCGGTAGTCGCCACAAGACCTCCAACCGCCGGAAACCTTGGGCACCATGTACAGTGGGGAAGCCCATGGGCGGTTTGAGCGTTGATCAATTCCCATGGCTTCCATCTTCCGAAACTTTGCTTTCGCAATCTGGAGTTTGTCGGGGGCCAGTCTGCGGGCGCGGGCATGAAGCGGTGGCACCGAAATGAGAATATGGTGTTGAACCCCATGCTTCGGGTTGGTTGAGTTGAATTGAGGGGTCAGGATTGCTGGGATGTCGGCCAAAATCGGGGCGTATATCTTATCCACCGCCGCCACCGGATGGGGCTGTTCTCAAACAATGTTGTGATGCGCCATAATCTTGTTTTACACACTAATGTCCCTTACAGTAATGTCCCTTACAGTAAGAAAAGTTGAATACCTCAATGTGGAATACTGCAATGGGCACGCAGCGGATTACATTATGGTGTGAAAATGTAGAATGTAAAATCGAGTCGGATTCACATCCTAATTTTGGTTTGGCCACATATGCCTACTTCTATAGTACATTACCACATTAGCATTCACAATGTTGAAGTAACGTGAAGGTCAAGAATGTTAATTTAAGATTGCTGTGAAACCAAGCTGGGACGAAATATTATTGTACTTTTCCTCAAATACGCACGGATTGCATTGACTGATAAATTGTTCTTCATTTGATGAAGAAGCTGCCTGTTGCACCAAGGTTCAGACAATTTTGAGAATGGAACGGTTCGAAGAAATAATCTTTTTATGTTGAGTATATTAATGAGCCGTCCATGTAGAAATGGACCAATGATAATAATGACCAAACCTCGTCATTCTCCGCAAACGTCAAATATGAAAATCGACTCAGCCTGCATTTAACCTCGAGAAATGTTTCTATATCTTGGAAAGAAAAGTTCAACAGTCTCGGAGTATAACCCTAATAATTAAGAACAGTTTATAAAAGAGAGACTTGGCTTGACGGTACCTTACAACAAACTGGACCGGTGGGTGTGGGGAGTATATTTTAATTGGTAATTTTTTGAAATGGTCAGCCGCATCGAAATAAGGATATTGTTTCTTTCCTGGAGTGTTTTGCACATCGAAAGGTTGCTCGCGGTGCGATGAAAGCAGAATCTTTGAACACTTTTGTGGTAGATGGTTCTTAGTGAGAAATAAATTGAAATGTTCTGGTTGTACACGGGATGGCATATATAAGATTAGGAAAAAATAGACATGGCCACCTTAAATGCTTCAGCAGATATTAGAAACTGCGTTCCTTTTCAATAGATATAAAATAGACAATAGACAATAGATATAATAGTAGGCCATTCGGCCCTTCGATCCAGCACCGCCATTCAATGTGATCATGGCTGATCATTCACAATCAGTACCCCGTTCCTGCCTACTCCGCATAACCCCTGACTCCGCTCTCATTAAGAGCTCTCTCGAGCTCTCTCTCTTCAAAGCATCCAGAGAATTGGCCTCCACTGCCTTCTGAGGCAGAGAATTCCACAGACTTACAACTCTCTGAGTGAAATGGTTTTTCCTCGTCTCCGTTCTAAATTCTTATTCTTAAACTGTGGCCCCTGGTTCTGGACACCCCCAACATTGGGAACAGGTTTCCTGCCGTTACCGTGTCCAATCCCTTAACAATCTTATATGTTTCAATGAGATCCTCTCTCATCTTGCTAAATTCCAGTGTATACAAGCCGAGTCGTTCCAGTCTTTCAACATACGACGGTTCCGCTATTCCGGGAATTAAGTTAGTGAACCTACGCTGCACTCCCTCAATAGCAATAACGTCCTTCCTCAAATTTGGACACCAAAACCGCTCACGGTATTCCAAGTGCGGTCCCACAAGGGCCCTGTACAACTGCAGAAGGACCTCGTTTCTCCTATACTCAACTGCTCTTGTCATAAAGGCCAACGTGCCATTAGCGCTCTTCACTGCCTGCTGTACCTGCATGATAACTTTATGTGACTGATGAACAAGGACGCACAGATCTCTTTGCAATTCCTCTTTCCTATTACATATGTTGACATTCATATTGGTGGCCGTAATATAACTATTCCACATTAGTCCAGTATAGTAAAAGTACTTCTCCAACTTCACAAACAACGTTCATTGCCGCGAAGATAAGAATTCTTACGGATCCGTACCTTTCTCTCCTTTGATCAATCTTTGCTCTGAATAAAAATGAAGGAATGGTGATCAATTACGTGATCAACTATTACTGACACAGAGTGTACAATCAAAGCGAGGCCCAAGGATGGAACTATCGTTCCAACTATTCTGTGTTTAAAAAAAAAAATCTCGAATACAATAAAACACGAAAACGCGTTTTTATATACTTTGGCACTAAAAATAGTTATTTTTATTTCGCCCTGTAACCAGTTCATCTGTGAAAGTTAGTTTATGAACGCCGATCACAACGTCCAACTCAATACACTTTAAGCTGCGTTATAGCGGTTTTGCTTACATTTTAGCTACTGTCTGTCCAACCTCTCATATTTCGCAATTTATCATAATCAACTCACTCCTCGTGCATGCAGAGTATCATTTGTTAGATTTAGGACGCTAATTTTGATATCAACTATTTGCATCTCTATCTCAATGAATAATTGTTTCCTGTTAAAATCACCTTTTCTGCTATAATCACTTTTCTTTCTGAACAGCGAAATACACACAGCCAGCTCATTTACCAAAACTTGCTTTTGTAGAATGTTCCCTGCCAGTTAACAATTTCAGAGTAGACGACATGCATACTTATTCTAAAGGCAGTCCTGACGGACAGGAAGCAGCATGAGCGGCTGGGAAAGAACATCTCGGACCCGCAGACCCTTAGCATAGGAGCTCCGCAAGGCTGCGTACTCTCCCCTCTCCCTTACTCTCTCTACACCAACGACTGCACCTCCACAAATTCCTCTGTCAAACTCATCAAGTTTGCGGATGACACCTGATTGGACTGATTCAGGATGAGGAGGAATCTGCCTACAGAGGGGAAGTGACACAGCTGGCGTCCTGGTGCCATCGCAACAACCTAGAGCTCAATGCTCTCAAGACAGTGGAACGAATTGTAGACTTTCGAAGAGATCCCCCTCCTCTCCCCCCACTCACCATCAACAACACCATAGTCACATCTGTGGAGTCATTTAATCTCCTTGGAACCATCATCTCCAGGGATCTTAAATGGGTGGCCACCATCGACTCCACAGTCAAAAAGGCCCAAGAGTGTATGTACTTCCTGCGGCAACTGCAGAAACGCAATCTGCAACCGGCAATGATGGTCCAATTCTATACTGCTCCAATTGAGTCCGTCCTCATCTTCTCCATCATGGTCTGGTTTGGCTCATCCACGAAGCACGACATCCGGAGGCTGCAACGGATCGTTTGCACAGCTGAGAAGGTTGTTGGGTGCAACCTTCCCCCCATTGACGAACCGTACACTGCAAGGGCCAGGAAGCGAGCGGGCAAGATCATCTCTGACCCCTCTCACCCTGGCTACAAACTCTTCCAAGCACTTCCCTCTGGAAGGCGACTCTGGAATGTCAAAGCAGCCACAGCCAGACATAAAAACAGCGTTTTTCCCCACGGATGATAGTTCTACTCAATAACCAAAGTTGTACTTTCTTTTTTGCCCTGGTTTATTTTCACCCACATGCTTAGACCGTAATGTTGTATCCTTATTGTTTTTATTTGGTTATGCTTTATTCTTATTTGTTAACTGTATGTTTATTTTTCATTTGTGAGCGGAGCACCAAGGCACATTCCTTGTATATGCATACTTGGCCAATAAACTTATCCATTCATTCACTCATTCATTATTCATTCATTCATTCATTCATTCATTCAATCATTCAATCAATCAATCATTCATTCATTCATTCATTCATTCATTCATTCATTCATTCATTCATTCGTTCGTTCGTTCGTTCATCCATTCATTCATCCATTCATTCATTCATTCATTCATTCACTCATTCATTCATTCATTCATTCATTCATGCATTCATGCATTCATTCATTCATTCATTCATTCATTCATTCATTCATTCATTCATTCATTCATTCATTCATTCATTCATTCATTCATTCATTCATTCATTCATTCATTCATTCATTCATTTATTCATCCATCCATTCATTCATTTATTCAACATTTTTCTAGAATTCGTTTTGGAAAAGATTTTGCTGAAACGTCCGACAGATAACAGATATCCCGAGCAGAACATATGTACATTGCGAGGTAGTTCTGGCATAACTACGATTGGACTTAACAACGCGTCGCTCTGGTCTCGCCGGTGGTTAGGATTTTTTTTGTTATCCGGGGAAAATATGCATCATTCTTTACGTTTTAGAAATTCCAAGCATCGTCCTCCGTTTTGCTGCCCATCATGCATGCTCGAAATGGATCTGAGCGGATGTCCAGAAGTTTACAACAATCGTGCATCCGTTTATACAGCAGTCCACTTGAGAAAATTGGTTATTCTTTTTGAAATGCACTTGCAACAGACTATTGATACAATGAATACACTTTCCCCTTAAATTTTGTTCTAACAATATTCTTCTGCACATTTATATTCCAATCGCCCTATTTTGCCTACATACTTTAAGGAAGAGCGAAGGTATAAAAAAAATTGAAATAAAGTGAAAGCATGTTCAAGAATGAAGAAAAAATAATAATTCCACTGTTTTGCCAACTGCCTGCAAATTCTCGAGAATTACGTTGTCCAAGGCCACATGATGTATTTGCCTTCTCCCCTCAAGCTTTTATTAAACGTGGAGTGCTTCTGGGAGTAGATGTGCATTACCATTCATATATACGTTAGTATCGGTAGCTTCAGAAATTTTGTGTCCTTTCTGAAAGATGATTTTTTAAACCGATATTTGGAATTCATAATTATATTAGCCATGGGAAGCGGTAAGTGACATATCACATATTTTCAATTGAGGTAACCGCAAATTGCCTGCTATTTCAGTTGCGGTGAAGTATAATCGAAACGTTTGCTACTCACCTGCTTCCTGCAGATTGTT
>NW_027602432.1:0-36098 GCF_053455715.1 Rhinoraja longicauda
TGTTCCGATTGTCCTCTGAGCTATATGGACTACCCGCTGAAGTACTTTCCTCTCTGCACTATCTTGCACATAACATGATTCATGTTATTCCCTTTCTCATGTATCTGTACAGTCTGGATGGCTCGGTTGTAACCATGTGTTGAGTTACTCCAACAACTTGTTTTATCCCCCTCCTACAATCAGGCTGAATGAGCGCCCCTAACTAAAATGTCAACTTTACAATCCCTCCATAGATGCTGCCTGACCCGCTGTCGCTGCAACTCTTTGTGTTTTCCTCATGATTTCAATGTCAAGAGTGTCTAATGTCAGGGGGAATGTACAGATAAATACGACATGCCATATAATAGCATACATGTACAGAGGTATGGTGCGATCCAAGTCCATTCCTCCCTGAAAGTGGCAAACCAAGTAGACCGAGGCGTAAAAATGGCGTTTGGTATGCCTGTTTTCATAGCTTGGGGCATTGAATTGAGAATCAGGAAGTCGTAATGCAGCTTTCTCGGGCTTTGGTCAGGCCACATTTGTCGTATTGCGAGCAGTTCTGTTCGCCACATTACAGAAAAGACGTGGAAGCTTTGAAAAGAGGACAGAGAAGATTTCCCAGTACGATAGATACAAATTGCTGGAGTAAGTCAGCCGGTAAGGCAGCATTTCTGGGGGAAAGAAATGGGTGACGTTTTGGGCTGGACACTTCTTCAGATCCTTTACCAGAATGATGCCTGGATTGGGAGATATTAGCGACAGGCAGAGGTTGGACAGACTTTGATTGTTTTCTCTGGAACGCTGGAGGTTGCGGCGAGACTGGACAGAAGTATATAAAATTATGAGTGGCGTTGGTAGTGTAGTTAGAATTTTTTTCCACAATGGAAAAATCAAATAATAGATGGCATAACATTAAGGTGAGAGTGACAACGTTTAAATGAGTTGTGCGGGGCACGTCCCTTTACACAGAGGGTGATGGGAACATGTCGTGGTGGTGGAGGCAGGGAATAATCTTTTGGATAGGCCTGTAGATGTATGTGCAAGGAATGGATGGATATGAATGAGGTGTAGTTCGAAAATGATAATGTTGGCAATATGGTTGGCACACACATATTGCGCTGAAGGACCTGCTCTTGTGTTACATGGCTTGATGTTCTACATCGGCGTTTTCCAGTGTACTCAGGTTTTATTGGAAATTTGTAGACTTTGCATTTCTTTTTGCAGATGGTACAATTCGGCGGAGTAGAGATGCATGTTTAGGTTCATGAATGTATTTATATCCCGCCCCCCCCCCCTGATATCAGTGCCCACCTATATTAAAATCGTTCGGTTGACAGTACAAATCCATTAAACATTGAGTCACACAGCACGGAAACAGACGCTTCAGATCAACTCGTCTATGACGTCAAATATGCCCTATCCAAGCTAGTTTCTTTTGCCCAAACGTCTGGTAGTATCCCATGTCCATCTTAAACTTTCCTGTCCATGTACTGGTCCGAATAACTTGAGATTCAGTTCTCCCCTTCCCAGTTCATCCACTGTCTTCCTGTCTCCATCTATATCCTTTCTTTGTCCCGCCACCTGACATCAGTCTGAAGAAGTGTTTCGACCCGAAACGTCACCCATTCCCTGTCTCATAGATGCTGCCTGACCTGCTGAGTTACTCCAGCATTTTATGATACCTGAAATTCAATTAAGATCATTTCAACTTTAGAGTTTCTGGAGTGTAACATGGTCTGAACCTGCATATTGTATGGTAGGGCTCTGGTGAGTGTTGTAGAACAGATGGGACTCGGAGTACAGGTAAATAATTCCTTGAAGGTGGCACAACAGGTAGATAGTGGGATGGGTCAAAAACGCTTTGGGCACATGATCCTTCTTCAGTCAAAGTATTGAGTGTGGAAATTGGGAGTTCATGTAACTCTTGTACATGTATAAGACGTTCATAAGGCCGAATGTTGAGTAATGTGTTCACTTCTGGGCACCTTGTTACAGGAGAGACGTTGTCAAGTTGGAAACGGTGCAGAGAAGATCTAAGTGCATGTTGTCAGGACTCGAGGGTCTGAACAATAGACAGAGGTTGAGCAGGCTGGGACAATATTCCTTGCATGTAGGAGATGGAGGGGTAATCTTGCAGGGTTGAATAAAGTCATGAGAGGAATAGAGGAATAGTCAAGAGAGGAAGGGTCAAGTCAAGTCAAGTCAATTTTATTTGTATAGCACATTTAAAAACAAACCACGTTGACCAAAGTGCTGTACATCTGTTTAGGTACTAAGGAAAAAATGAAACACACAGTAGCACACAAACATAACAGCACATACAAAACAGTTCATGCCGCCTCCTCATTGGGCCTCAAACGCTAGGGAGTAGAAATAGGTTTTGAGCCTGGAGTTAAAGGAGTCGATGGAGGGGGCAGTTCTGATGGGGATAGGGATGCTGTTCCACATTCTAGGAGCTGCAACCGCAAAAGCGCGGTAACCCCTGAGCTTAAGCCTGGACCGCGGGATAGTGAGTAGCCCCAAGTCGGCCGACCTGAGGGACCTGGAGTTAGAGAGGTGGGTTAGAAGATTTTTGATGTAGGGCGGGGGGGGCGTACATTTAGGGCTTTATATGTGAATAGGAGGAGTTTGAAGTTGATTCTGTACCGTACAGGGAACCAGTGGAGAGAGGCCAGAATCGGCGTGACGGCGAGATCGAGGGGTAATCTTGCAGGGTTGAAAAATGTGAAGAGAGGAATAGTCAAGAGAGGAAGAGTCTCTTGCCGAGAGTAGGTGAATCGAGGCACAGAGGACAGAGGTTTAAGGTGAATGGGAATATATTTGATAATAATCTGAGGGGTAATGTTTTCACACAAAGAGTGGTGGGTGCATGACCGAGCTGCCAGAGGAGGTAGTTGAGGCAGGGACGATTGCACCGTCTAGGAAACAATCGGACATGTGCATGGACAGGGCAAATGTAGAGGGACAGGGACCAGTGTAGATGGGAAATATTGGTCGGTGTTGGCACGTTGTATGACTCTATGACTCTATGCATGTGACAACTGCCCTCATGCTCCCTTGGCCCTCGGCACTGACCAAATTCCACGTTGATGCCTCAAGCTTGGCAAGCGAGGGAGCCTGCAAAGGATTTGGCTGAACATTTGGTTTTCTTTCTACTTCAGATAATCATCTGAGGACAGCATGACACTTATCCCATTTGCCATCTTCAAATATTCCATCAATATTCATGAAATGTTGCCGATGGGATCTGCTGCAATGTTTCAATTTGTGAGGGGGCTATTACTTCAGCATGGTAACATAGATTGCCCCAGAATGCATTTTATTGGGATGCATTTCGTCTATGGCATACAAAATGCCCAATCCAAGCTAGTTCCGTTTGTTCAAACGTCTGGCAATGTCTCGTATCCCTCTGAACCTTTCCTGTCCATGTACTTGTCCAAATAACTTGAGATTCAGTTCAGATCATCTCAACTTTCGTGCGACACAGTGGCGCAGGAGTAGAATTGCGGCCTTACAGCGCCAGAGACATGGGTTCGATCCTGACTGCCGGTGCAGTCTGTACAGAGTTTGTACGTTCTCCGTGTGACCGAGTGGGTGGATTCCGCGTGGCAATATCTCAATTGTCCCTTGGATGTAGAATATTGCCATTGTTCGGGAATAGCTGGTCGGCCCGGACTCGGTCAACTAAATCAAACTAAACTAAACTAAATTAAACATTACATCTATAGCCCAGTTTTCATTGGCCCATTCGCCTTGTTACATTCATGCAAGAAATGTGAGGTGTTGCATTTTCTAAATTGTAATACGGGCAGGTCCTGCTTATTGACAAAATGGCGGCGCTACCATAGCAGCTGCCGCTTACCTGCGGTCCATTTGTCTTTGTGTTTTTGTTGTTGTTTTTTGTCTTAATTGTAGTTGTGATGTCGTGTTTTTGTGTTTGTGTACTGTGTGTGTATGTGGGGGGGAGGGGGGAACTGTAAAATTGTAAATAGGTGTCCCTTCCGAACGGAGACCCGACCTTTGTTTTCTGGGTGTTGTCTCCGTTCCTGCTGCGGCCTACCATCGGCCGAACTCCTGGAGCTGGCGGCCTACAGGGCTCTGGTTCGCAGAGACCGTGGATCGGACTTACCATCTCCGGAGCCGGCCGTCCTCGGAGGCTGCGGGAGCGGCTGCGACTCGCCTTAGGCTCGGGCCGCGTGGATGCCGACATCGGTAGCTCCGGCAGCGGCAGCGGGTTCGCCCGCCTCGGATCGCGGGGCTTGTGTCGCGGACATTTCACCGTCCGGCGCGGCCTAAGATATGCCGCGGGATTTTTCTCGGCTGGACGGCGGCTTCAATGTCGGGAGCCACGACCGCCCCGACGTGCAGCAACAGTGGCAGCGTGTTCGCCCGCCCCGGATCGGACTTATCATCGGCGCAGCCGGCCGTCTTCGGAGGCTGCGGGAGCGGCTGCGACTCGCCTGAGGCTCGGGCCGCTGCGGACCGTCCGGCGCGGCCTGCAACCACAACAACCTGACTGCGGGAGAGGACAGCAGGAGAAGGGAAAAGACATTGTGGCCTTCCATCACAGTGAGGAGAAGACTGGAGGAGACTCACAGTGATGGATGTTTCTTTGATGGATGTTTCTTTTTTTGTGTGTTTTTGGGGTTGTGCAATTTTAATGCCTATTTAATGCTTTTATTGTTGGATTGTGGGTGACTGAATTTCGTCCAATATTGGATGACAAATAAAGCTATCTTGAATCTTGAATCTTGAATCTCTTGAATGGTCGGTCTCTGGTGATTGTTGTGCAACAGAGTGGTCTCGGAGTGCAGGGACATAATTCCTGGAAGCTATCATCACAGGTAGATGGGGGGGGGGGGGCGGGTTAATGAAGGCTTTTGGCCCGTTGCACTTCTTCAGTCAATATATTGAGGTTAGACGTTTGGAGGTCATGTTGCAGTTGAGTTCGGCGTTGATGAGGCCAAATTTATCGTGGTGTTCAGTTCTAGGCACCATGTTACAGGAAAGAAGTCATGTTGGAAAGGGAGCAGAGAAGATTTACGCGCCTGTTGCCAGGGCTCGAGGGCCTGAGCTATAGAGAGAGGTTGAGCAAGCTGGGGGGAAATTCATGAAAGGAACAAAGGAAGAGTCATGAGAGGAAGACTCTCTTGCCCAGGGAAGGTGAATCGATGGCCAGAGGACATAAGTTTAAAATGAAGGGGAAAATATTTGATCATAAGCTGACGGGTAATGTTTTCACTCAAAGAGTGGTGGGTGGATGGAACGAGCTGCTATTGGAGGTAGTCGAGGCAGGGGTGATTGCACCTTTTAAGAACTATTGGACAGGTACATGGACATGACACGTTTAGAGGGCTATAGGTTAAACGAAGTCAGGTGGGACTAGTATAGATGTGACATGTTGGTCGGTGTGGGCAAGCTGGCATGAAGGGCCTGTTGCCACAATGTATGGCTCTATAACGCGACTCCTAGCCACGTGACAACTGCCGTCATGCCCTCTTGCTCTTGGCACTGCCCACATGCCACGTTGCTGCCTCAAGCTTGGCAAATGAGGCAGCTTGCAAAGGAACTTGCTGAACATTGTGATTTATTTCTACTTGAGATAATCATCTGAGGACAGTATGCCCTTTATTTTATTTGACATCTTTAAATATTTCATCAGTACTCATGGACTAATTCTGATCGGATTTGCTGCAGTGTTTCAATTTGTGAGGGGGCTATTACTTCACCATTGTGTCACTGATTGCCCAAGAAATCATTGTATCGGGGTGCATCACAGCTTGGTTTGGCAACAGCTCCATCGAAGACAGCAAGAAATTGCAGAGAATTGTGGATGCAGCCCAGACCATCACATAAACCTTCTTTTGACTCCATTTACACCTCACGCTGCCTCGGCAAGGCCACCAGCACAATAAAGGATCACCCCCACCCCGGACACTCCCTATTCTCTCTTCTCCCATCGGGCGAGTTCTATAGAAATGTAAGCACCCTCCAGTTTCAGGGACAGTTTATTCCCGGCTGTTATCGGGCAACTGTACCATCCTACCAACAAATTGAGAGCATTCCTGAACTATTATCTATCTCTTTGGAGATGCTCGGACTAACCTTGATAGGGCTTTACTGGCTTTATCTTGCACTAAATGTTATTCGCTTTATGCCCTTGATCATGTATCTGTAGACTGTGGATGGCTTGATTGTATTGACTTTCCGCTGTCTGGCTCGCACACATCAAAAGCTTTTGTCTGTACCTCGATACACTTAACAATAAAGAAAACTAAACTCATTGATTGCGAAGATTTTTAACACGGAGAACAGTACAGTACAGAACGGGCCCTTCGGCCCACAATGTCCATACTGAGCATGATATAGTTAAAATAATCGCCTCTGCCTGTACGTGATCCGTGAATGTCCCTTCATACTCAGCATAAACAAGTGTCATAGAATCATACTGTCATGAAATACAGCATTAAACATGCCCGTCACACCTTGCCCACGCCGACCAACATGCCCCATCTACACTAGTTCCACCTGAATGTGATTGGCCCTTATCCCACTAAACCTACCGTATCCATGTGGCTACATAAATGTTGCTTAAACATTGTGGAATGACTTGCCTCAGCTGCCCCTTCAGGTAGTTCGTTCCA
The DNA here is from genome assembly GCF_053455715.1 of Rhinoraja longicauda. Lineage (NCBI taxonomy): Eukaryota > Metazoa > Chordata > Chondrichthyes > Rajiformes > Arhynchobatidae > Rhinoraja > Rhinoraja longicauda. Next base: position 6,627 of record NW_027602432.1, read on the forward strand.
TATACTTACCCCGGCACCACCCTTTGTGTAAATATGTCGACCATTGGCTCCAATAACCCCCCCCCCCCACCACCTCACTTTAAACCCTATGTCCTCTGCTTCTTGATTCCCCTACCCTGGGTAAAAGAGTCTGCCTCTCATGGTTTTATACACTTCTATCATATCACCCCTCATCGCGCCGCGCCCCCAAGGTATAAAGTCCTAGCCTGCTCACCCTCTCCCGGTAGCTCAGAAACCTTGAGTCCTGGCAGCAAATTCTAAATGTTTTCTGTGCCTCTGCAGCTAAATAACATCGTTCCTCCAAACATGTCCTGGTATAAAAGCCTCTAAAACGCCACCATCGTATCTGGCCTCGCAGCTCGTTCCAGGTACCCAACACCCTCTGTATAAAAAAAACGTGCCCCGCTCATCCCATTAAGCTTTACCATCTTACCTTTAAGCTATGCCCTCTAGTCTGTAACATTTCCACCTTGGGGGAAAAGGTTCTGAATCTCAACCATATCTGTGCGTTTCATAATTTTAATTCCTTCTATCCGCTCACCCGTCAAATTCCGGCGTTGCAGAGAAAATAATCCAAGTTTGTTCAACCTTTCCGTTTAGTTCATACCATCTCATCCCAAATTTTCAAAGTGTATTTATTCAAGCACGTGGAAAGGTCAGCAAGAAAGGTTACCCAAGATCGACACAAAATGCTGGACAGGTCGCATCTCTGGGAAGAAGGATTGAATGACGTTTAAGGTCAGGATCTTTCTTCAGTCTGAGCTCAGACTGATGGAGGATCTCGGCCCGAAACGGCACCCATTCCTTCTGTCCACAGATGCCGCCTGCCCCGCTGAGTTACACCATCATTTTGTGTCAATTTACGGTGTAAATCAGCATCTGCAGTTCCTTACCACACAAGAAAGGTTACCCAAACCATCTTAGGAAACTATGAATCCAATCTTCCTCTTTGCATCAAGCTGACTCAGTAAATTTTCTCATCTCACTCTGGATAAAATTGTTTAATCATTTATATAAGTCAAAAACAAATGTAAAGTTTAGTTTAGTTTCGAGATACAGCGCGGAAACAGGCTCTTGGGCTCACCGAGTACGCACCGACCAGCGATCCCCGCACACTCATACTGTCCGACATATACTAGGAACAAAGAACAGTCTCACCCCACTATTGTGACCCTATTATTATTATTGTCTTTATTAAAATTTTATTTAACGATACAGCGTTGAAATAGGCTCGGCGGCACAATGAGCCCACGTCGACCAGCGATCAGCCCCGTACATTGTCCTACACCCATGGAATATCCTACCTATAAACCAACTTTATTCCACTGCTCCACAGTGCCACTCAAGCTACGTTCTACACTGTAGAGGACAAGGAAGAGCCTTGTCTATGTTCCCTTGTACTACAGTCCTTTGCAACCATCTGATTTCAATATCAGCCTGAGAAAATATTCCAAACAATACCTGGTGGAACAGGTCACCGACTGGAAAGATCACCTTATCAGATAAACGGCAATTGCCAAGTACTCGATCAAGTAACGATGGAAGTCCGAAAAATGCTGGATACGGCATGGCGGCAAAACGTTTGCCAGAGGATGGAGCATTCAAGCTCACAGTGTCGGAGGGGGAGCCGAAGGAGCAGTCCATGTATCCAAAGACGTGACTCACCCACACCGGTCTTTCTTTCTTTCCCTGCACCCTTTGCGAGAATGGTACCGAGTTTGAAAGCGCGCACCACCAGACTCAGGAACAGCTTCTTCCCGCCTGTTATCAGGCTCCTGAACGGTCCATCCATCTACTAGGGTCCGATATACGTCTGTACCATTGAGGAAATTGCACTTTGACTATGGTCCACCCATTAGCTAGGGTAGTGTCCAATTCATCTCTACCCCATTGCAGATATTGAACTTTGTCAAGAGAACTGATGTGCTGCAACGCGAAGTAATAGTTTAGTTGATTAATTGATTGGTATGGATGTCAGGGGTGATGGGGCGAAGGCTGGCGAATGTATTTGAGAGGGAAAGACAGATCAGCCGTGATTGAATAGCTGAGTATACTTGAGGGGCCGAATGTCCTAATTCCGCTCCAATAACTTATGAACTTATGAACTATATTTTGCACATAGTATCTTCCTGCTGAACAATGCTTTTCATTGTACCTAAGTGCACGTGATTACAACAAACCTAATACTGAGCAAATTATCCCTTTCTGAAAACCGGTGCTCACGGAGGAAACACACACGGGTCACATGGAGAACGTGCAAACTCCACACACACAAACACAGTCAACACCCGAGGTCAGGATCGAACCCAGGTCTCTGCCGCTCTACCAGCTGATTTCGTGAGCCGCCCTTCAAGAAATTGAGCACTGCGCGAATATGCGTGAAACCCTTGCGCCGTGGACATGTTAATGTTGTCTGCATTGTTGCGATTTTGGTATGTGTGTTGCCAAAGCGAGCAGCTAGTGTTTCGAGTGATGGTGTTGAAAGCTGAGCAGGAACCGATGTCTTTTTTTAAAGAGACGCGACGTGGAAACATGCCCTTCGGCCCACTTAGACCTGGCCAACCACCGATCCCTGTGCACTAGCACTATCCTGTAGCAAGGAACTGTCTCTACTCGTATCATTGTTTATACTTGTCTTCAGCCAAGCCACAGTTGTTTTCAGCTAGGCCACAGTTTCATTTATAACATATATAACATATAACATATAACAACTACAGCATGGAAACAGGCCTGTCCGGCCCTACCAGTCCACGCCGACCATTCTCCCTGACCTAGTCTCATCTACCTGCACTCAGACCATAACCCTCCAATCCCGTCCTATCCATATACCTATCCAATTTACTCTTAAATAATAAAATCGAGCCAGCCTCCACCACTTCCTCCGGAAGCCCATTCCATACAGCCACAACCCTCTGAGTAAAGAAGTTCCCCCTCATGTTACCCCTAAACCTTTGTCCCTCAATTCTGAAGCTATGTCCCCTTGTTGGAATCTTCCCCACTCTCAAAGGGAAAAGCCTACCCACGTCAACTCTGTCCGTCCCTCTCAAAATTTTAAAAACCTCTATCAAGTCCCCCCTCAACCTTCTACGCTCCAAATAATAAAGACCCAACCTGTTCAACCTCTCTCTGTAGCCTAAGTGCTCAAACCCAGGCAACATTCTAGTAAATCTCCTCAGTACCCTCTCCATTTTGTCGACATCCTTCCTATAATTTGGCGACGAGAACTGCACACCATACTCCAGATTCGGCCTCACCAATGCCCTGTACAATTTCAACATTACATCCCAACTTCTATACTCGATGCTCTGATTTATAAAGGCAAGCATACCAAACGCCTTCTTCACCACCCTATCCACATGAGATTCCACCTTCAGGGAACAATGCACAGTTATTCCCAGATCCCTCTGTTCCACTGCATTCCTCAATTCCCTACCATTTACCCTATATGTCCTATTTTGATTTGTCCTACCAAAATGCAGCACCTCACACTTATCAGCATTAAACTCCATCTGCCATCTTTCAGCCCACCCTTCCAAAAGGCCCAAGTCTCTCTGTAGACTTTGAAAATCTACCTCACTATCAACTACTCCACCTATCTTAGTATCATCTGCATATTTACTAATCCAATTTGCCACACCATCATCCAGATCATTAATGTAAATGACAAACAACAGTGGACCCAACACAGATCCTTGGGGCACTCCACTAGACACTGGGCTCCAACCTGACATACAATTGTCAACCGTTACCCTCTGGTATCTCCCATTCAGCCATTGTTGAATCCATCTTGCAACCTCACTATTAATACCCAACGATTTAACCTTCTTAATCAACCTTCCATGTGGAACCTTGTCAAATGCCTTACTGAAGTCCATATAGACAACATCCACAGCCTTGCCCTTATCAATTTCCCTGGTAACCTCTTCAAAAAATTCAAGAAGATTAGTCAAACATGACCTTCCAGGCACAAATCCATGTTGACTGTTTCTAATCAGGCCTTGATTATCCAAATAATTATATATATTGTCCCTAAGTATCTTTTCCATTAATTTTCCCACCACAGACGTCAAACTAATAGGTCTATAATTGCTAGGTTTACTTTTAGAACCTTTTTTAAACAAAGGCACAACATGCGCAATGCGCCAATCTTCTGGCACCATCCCTGTTTCTAATGACGTTTGAAATATTTCCGTCATAGCCCCTGCTATTTCTGCACTAACTTCCCTCAATGTCCTAGGGAATATCCTATCAGGACCTGGAGACTTATCCACTTTTATATTCTTCAAAAGTGTCCGTACCTCCTCTTCTTTAATCCTCCTAATTTCCATCACTACTCTACTTGTTTCGCTTACCTCACATAATTCAATATCCTTCTCCTCGGTAAATACCGAAGAAAAGAAATTGTTTAATATCTCCCCCATTTCTTCCTGCTCAGCACATAGCTGTCCACTCTGACTCTCTAATGCACCAATTTTATCCCTCACTATCCTTTTGCTATTGACATATCTGTAGAACCCCTTGGGGTTTACTTTTACATTACTTGCCAAAGCAGCCTCATATCTTTTTTTCGCTTTTCTAATTTCCTTTTTAAGATTCCTTTTACATTCTTTATATTCCTCAAGAACCTCATTTACTCCCTGCCGCTTATATTTATTGTATATCTCCCTCTTTTTCCGAACCAAGTGTCCAATTTCCCTGGAAAACCACGGCTCTTTCAAATTATTATTCTTTCCTTTCCACCGAACAGGGACATAAAGACTCTGTACTCTCAAAATTTCACCTTTAAATATCCTCCATTTCTCTATTATATCCTTTTCATAAAACAACAATTTCCATTTCACTCCTTTTAAATCCTTTCTCATCTCCTCAAAATTAGCCTTTTTCCAATCCAAATCTCAACCCTTGGTCCAGATTTGACCTTCTCCATAATGATATTGAAACTAATGGCATTATGATCACTAGACCCAAAGTGCTCCTCAACACATACCTCCGTCACCTGACACATCTCATTTCCTAACAGGAGGTCCAACACTGCCCCTTCTCTGGTAGGCACCTCTACGTATTGCTGCAAAAAACTATCCTGCACACATTTTACAAACTCCAAACCATCCAGCCCTTTAACAGAATGTGATTCCCAGTCTACATACGGAAAATTGAAATCACCCACAATCACCACTCTGTGCTTACTACTAATATCTGCTATCTCCTTACATATTTGCTCTTCCAATTCTCGTTCCCTATTTGGCGGTCTATAATACACCCCTATAAGTGTTGCTAAACCTTTCTCATTTCTGAGTTCCACCCAAACAGCCTCCTTAATCGAGCCTTCTAGTCTGTCCTGCCAAAGCACTGCTGTGATATCCTCCCTGACAAGCAATGCAACACCCCACCTCTTGCCCCTCCGATTCTATCACATGTGAAACAATGAAATCCTGGAATATTTAATTGCCAATCGCAACCCTCCTGCAACCATGTTTCACTAATCGCCACAACATCATACTTCCAGATGTCAATCCAGGATCTAAGCTCATCCACCTTTCTTACAATGCTCCTAGCATTAAAATATACACATTTAAGGTACCCATCATTTCTTATTCTCAGTTTATTTCTTTTCCCTTCTTTCTCTCCTACATATTGGGTCTGAGTGTTTCCCTTTTCTGCCTCCTGCCTCACACACTGCCTTTTAGCTATCTGTGTTTGAGTCCCTCCCCCCAACCGTACTAGTTTAAAGTCTCCGCAGTTATTTTAGCAAATCTCCCCGCCAGGATATTGGTTCCCCTCGGGTTCAGATGCAACCCGTCCTTTTTGTACAGGTCATACTTCCCCCAGAAGAGGTCCCAATGATCCAGAAACTTGAAACCCTGCTCCCTGCACCAGTTCCTCAGCCACGTATTTATCCTCCACCTCACTCCATTCCTATTCTCACTATCGCGTGGCACAGGCAGTAAGCCTGAGATTATTACTTTGGAAGTCCTTTTTTTTTAACTCACTTCCTAGCCCCCTGAATTCTCCTTTCAGGACCTCTTCCCTTATCCTACCTATATTGTTGGTACCTATATGTACCACGACATCTGGCTCCTCTCCCTCCCCTTTCAGGATATCCTGGACACGCTCAGACACATCCCGGACACCGGCACCAGGGAGGCAAACCACCATCCGGGTCTCCCGACTGCGTCCACAAAAACGCCTATCATCTATTTTTTTGCATATCTTTCATCCATTTGTTCTCTCTTTCAACGTCACTGGCTATATCTCTCGTTTCCCTTTCCCCTGACTCTCAGTCTGAAAAAGGGGCTCGTCCCGAAACGTCACATATACTTTTTCCCCAGAGATGCAGTCTGACCCGCTGAGTTACTCCAGTTTTTTGTGTCTTTCTTCGCTCACATTGAGAACGTTCAAACTCTTTACAGACAACAACCAAAGTCAGGTTCGTACCCGCGTAGATTCAAAATGATGGAGTAAGTCAGCGGAACAGGCAGCATCCCTGGAGAGAAGGAATCGGTGACGATTTGGTTCATGACCCTTCTTCAGACTGAGAGTCAGGGGTGAAGGAGACTAGATTAAGGCGTGAAAATGGTCAAAGCAGAGGTTGCCGGGTCTCTGGGTGCTGTAAGGCAGCAACTTTACTTCTGCATTACCGTGCCACCAAGATGTACAACAGCTTGAATTATGTGTTCCTGTTATCTAGATGGTCCAGAACAGAGTGGAGAGCTGGTGAGATCGTATCTGCTGCTGACCTGATGTGGGGCAACTGAAGCAGATCCAGCTCACTTCTGTGGTGAAATATGATTCACACCATAACCCACCTGCTGAAGCGTTTTATTACGGTGGATTTCAGTGAAGTGCTACCAGACATTAGTTATCGTGGCAGGTCTCCATGGTCTTGGTTTAGTTTAGTTTAGTTTAGTTTAGTTTAGTTTAGTTTAGTTTAGTTTAGTTTAGTTTAGCTTAGTTTAGTTTAGTTTAGTTTAGTTTAGTTTAGTTTAGTTTAGTTTAGTTTAGTTTCGTTTCGTTTCGTTTCGTTTCGTTTCGTTTCGTTTCGTTTCGTTTAGTTTCGTTTCGTTTCGTTTCGTTTCGTTTAGTTTAGGTTAGGTTAGGTTAGGTTAGGTTAGGTTAGGTTAGGTTAGGTTAGGTTAGGTTAGGTTAGGTTAGGTTAGGTTAGGTTAGGTTAGGTTAGGTTAGGTTAGGTTAGGTTAGGTTAGGTTAGGTTAGGTTAGTTTAGTTTAGTTTAGTTTAGTTTAGATTCGGTTAGTTTAGGGATACAGTACGGAATCAGGGCCTTTGACCAGCGATCCCTGCACATTAACACTGTCCTACGCGCACTTGAAACAATTTATACACACAACAAGCCAACTAACCTATACACGTTTGGAGTGTGCAAGGAAACCGAAGATCTCGGAGAAAACCCACGGGCCACGGGGAGAACGCACAAACTCCGTACAGACAGCACCCGTAGTCGGATAAAATCCGTTTGCCGGCAATGCAAGCGCTGTTAGGCTGCAAATCTACCGCTGCGTCACCGGGGCTGCCGTTAGTTCAGAGATACGGCATGGAAACAGGCTCTCCAGTCTAACAAGTCTCAACCGATCACCCGATCGCACTATTTGTACGGTATCCCACTTTGGCATCCAGTCCCAACACACTATGACAAACACACACACACGCAGATGGACAGCGCCTGAGGTCAGGATGAAACCCAGGTCTCTGGTGCTGTGAGGCAGCGGCTCAACCAGCTGCGCCACTGTGCTGCCAAATCCTCTTCTTGGGATCCACCACGATAGATGCCCTTTTGAAACAAGTGGGGATCTCAGAATGCAGAAGTGGGAGGTTGAAGATGTCCCTGAATGCAGCAGCCAGTTGATACGCGCAGGGCATTAGCGCTCGAGGAGGTACACTGTCTGGGCCGTATACATTGCGTGGATTCACCCTCTTCAAGGATGCTCTGTCGTCGGTGTCAGAGACCGAGATGACCGTGTCATGGGTAGTGAATCCTAATAGAGTCATAGAGTCACACAGAATGGAAATCGATCCTTTGCCCCAAATTGCTCCTGTCGACAATGTTGCCCCATCTACACTGGTCCCACCTGCTTGCGTTTGCCCCATACCCTTCCAAAACATTCCCATCCTTGAACCTCTCCAAACGTCCTCTAGCTATTGTGCCACGGTAGCAACATTTGCTGCTCCAGAAATATTTCTATTTTTTCTCGGTTTTCCTGTTCCACTGAGAGGTTACTGACCTGAAACGTCAACAATCTTTCTCTGTGGCCATAGATGCACAGAATAATAAGACTGGGACACAGCTCATCCATGCTGACTAAATGTGCCATCCCATTTTTTTTGTCAATACTCCCCTGCACATTTTGTATCCTTGCACCATGTTGTCAAGCTGAATAGGGTACAGAAAATATTTACGAGGATGTTCCCAGGACTAGAGGGTCTGAGCTACAGGGAGAGGTTGAGTGGGCTGGGACTCTATTCCTAGGAACGGCGGATGAGGGGTGATCTTCCGGAGGTGGGCCTATCAACGAAACACCAAGGAAGGAGGTTGCCCACCTAATGATCCCAATCAAGTCTTTTCCCCTACCCCCATTCAAGAGATTAAGAAGGTGCCGATTACACTAGGGATTGTCAACCGCACATTTGCAAATATGTTATGCAACATGCGAGGAATTTGATTTGTTATACAGTCATATAAAAATAAGCAACAAGACACACAAAACATCTGTGTTATGTTTAGTTTAGTTTAGTGCAGTGATTCAACGTGGAAACAGGTCGTTCGGCCTACCGAATCAGTGGAGACCAGGGATCCCCGTACACAAGCACCATGCAACAAACCAGGGACAATTTACAGTCTTTACCAAAGCCAATTAACCTCCAAACATGCATGTCTTTGGAGTGCGGGAGGAAATCGGGGAACCAGCGGAAACCACACACGGTCACGGGGAGAATGTACAAATTCTGCACAGGCTGCACCCATGGTCAGAAAGGAACCAAGGTCTCTGGCGCTCATAGGCAGCAATTCCTCCACTGTATGTGGAGTTTCCAAATTCTCACTGTGGCCGGTACCTTTTAAATAGCCACGTGGATAGGAGAGGTTTAGGGGAATGCAACACCGCATGGTTTCGCAACAGTTCCATCCAAGACAGCAAGAAAGTGCAGAGAATTGCGGATGCAGCCCTGTCCATCACACAAACGAACCTCCCTTCTGTTGACTACATTTACACCTCACACTGCATCGGCAAGGCCACCAGCACAACAAACGATGCCAAACATAATCAAATCATACCATACCAAACCGAAACAAACCCGCAAGGGACGGGGTCAATGGACAGATGTGGTTAAGTTGGCTTGTAGCAAGGGCTTAACAAAGATCGAGATGGTAGCAGTTAAAATGGGATTGAAAGGTGTTGGTGTCCGGGTGGTGGATGGGGGGAGGAGGCTGCGTGCCCTTCTGCAATATCATCAGATCATAAGTGATTGGAGCAGAATTAGGCCATTCGCCCATCAAGTCTGCTCAGCCATTCAACCATGGCTGGTCTATCAATCCCTTCTAACCCCATTCCCCGCCTTTTCCCAATAACACCAGAAACCCGCACTTATCAATAATCTCTATATCTGCCTTAAAAATATCCATTCACTTACATCCATCTACAGCCTTCTGTGGCAAATAATTACACATATTCACCACCATCTGACGAAACAAATACCTCCTCGTGTTCTTTTGAATAGAACGTCCTTTAATTCTGAGGCAGTGCCCTATAGTTCCAGTGGGAGAGGGAAGGCAATAGATAGGATTGTCACGATGGCGGCGCCTACACCTGGCTTCACTGGCGTATTGCACTGGAATCATCATCCTGCCACAATCACCGGGCAGCCCTGAACTACGATCTACCTCATTCGTGACCCTCGGACCATTCTTGATCGGACATTCCTGGCTTTATCTTGCACTAAACCTTATTGCCTTATTGTGTACCTGTGCACTGACAGGACAGCGCGCAACAAAAGCTTTTCAATATACCTCGGTTCTAAGCAAAACAAAGCATTTCACTGTAGCGAGGCACGCGAGGTACATGTGACAATAAAGTAAAGTGTCATCAGTATCTGTACATCGCCACTCAAATGATCCTGCCAAATACTTTAATCCATTAACCCAGAATACAATTTCTCAAAGTGTGTTATTACATCCTTGCCTGCAAGATATTCGATGCACAGAGTCCCTTGGCCAGAGTAGGTGACAGAGGACATAGGTTTGAGGTGAAGAGGAAAAGATTTAAAATATATGTGCGGGGTACAATTTCATACAAAGGATTGCGAGTGGATGGAACAAGCTGCCAGAGGAAATAGGCGAGGCAGGGACAATCCCAACATTTAATATACAGTTGCACAGGTACACTGATAGGACGGGTTTGGAGGGATATGGACCAAATGTGGGCAGATGGGACCAGTGTCGCTGGGACAAGTTAGCTGGTGTGGGCAAGATGGTCTCAAGGGCCTGCTTCCTCACAGTATCACTCTGACTATATAACTCGATACTGGATTGGAGACCACTGACCGCAAGTCACTGGATTTTCTATGTCCCTCTGTATCATCGGACAAAATCATAAACATAATCATAATTATAATCATTGTTTATTAGCCAAGTATGTTATGCAACATACGAGGAATTTGATTTGCTGTACAATCATACCAATAAAAAGCAACGAGGCACACAAAATACAGTTTAAAATAGACATTGACCATTGTGACTCCTCCACATTCCTGACTGTGATGGAAGACGGAGTGACAATAGACAATAGACAATAGACAATAGGTGCAGGAGTAGGCCATTCAGCCCTTCGAGCCAGCACCGCCATTCAATGCGATCATGGCTGATCACTCAATCAGTACCCCGTTCCTGCCTTCTCCCCATACCCCCTCACTCCGCTATCCTCAAGAGCTCTATCCAGCTCTCTCTTGAAAGCATCCAACGAACTGGCCTCCACTGCCTTCTGAGGCAGAGAATTCCACACCTTCACCACCCTCTGACTGAAAAAGTTCTTCCTCATCTCCGTTCTAAATGGCCTACCCCTTATTCTCAAACTGTGGCCCCTTGTTCTGGACTCCCCTAACATTGGGAACATGTTATCTGCCTCTAATGTGTCCAATCCCCTAATTATCTTATATGTTTCAATAAGATCCCCCCTCATCCTTCTAAATTCCAGAGTATACAAGCCCAATCGCTCCAGCCTTTCAACATACGACAGTCCCGCCATTCCGGGAAATAACCTAGTGAACCTACGCTGCACGCCCTCCATAGCAAGAATATCCTTCCTCAAATTTGGAGACCAAAACTGCACACAGTACTCCAGGAGTGGACGATCTTGGCTCCCGTAATCGGCGGTCGGGCACCCCGCTTCGGGGCGATCGAACCTCTTGCGACTTTGGAGCTTCCCGACATCAGTCTCTACCCAAGACTGCGAGCTCATCGATGTTGAAATCCATAGGCCGCAGTTGGGGCGTCGAATCCAGGCAAAGGATCGCAGGCTCCGATGGTCAGACCACGGCCCCGCGGTGGGGTTAAGAGTCAGTCCCGAGCAAGGCCTACAGCTCCATAATGTTAGACCGCAGTGTGACCGGCGATACGATCCGGAAAACAATCGCATCTCCGGCAAGGTATGAGATTGAAAAAAAAGTTTCTCCTGACCCCCTCCCCCACTCGCCGCATAAAACAAACTAGAGAAGCTTTACACAAACTTTTGTAAACACACTAAAAATAACAAAATCGTTCGTTATGTCAGTTTTCGTCATTTATCACATTGTCTGCGGCAGTTTAATTTAGTGTGATCCATATCCCCACCACCCTTTGTGTGAAAGAGTTACTACTCAGATTCCTTTTAAATCTTTTATCCGTCACCTTAAAATCTTCTCCAGAACTTCGAGGGATCACCGCCCTCCAGTTTCCAAGCACTGTGCGCTAAGGTGGAGGACGATGTCAGTTACAAAATAGACAATAGACAATAGGTGCAGGAGTAAGTCTTTCGGCCCTTCGAGCCTGCACCACCATTCAATGTGATCATGGCTGATCATTTCTAATCCGCTCCTGCCTTCTCCCCATACCCCCTGACTCCGCTATCCTTAGGAGCACTATCTAGCTCTCTCTTGAAAGCACTCAGAGAATTGATCTCCACCGCCTTCTGAGGCAGAGAATTCCACAGATTTACAACTCTCTGACTGAAAATGTTTTTCCTCATCTCCGCTCTAAATGGCCTACCCCTTATTCTTAAACTGTTGCCCGTGGTTCTGGGCTCCCCCAACATTGGGAAAATGTTTCCTGCCTCTAACGTGTCCAACCCCTTAATAATGTTTCAATAAGGTTCCCCCTCATTCTTCTAAATTCCATTGTATACAAGCCTAGTCGATCCAGTCTTTCAACATACGACAGTCCCGCCATTAACATATTAACCCTACGGTGCACGCCCTCAATAACACGACTATCCTTCCTAAAACTTTGGAGACCAAAACTGCACACAGTACTCCAGGTGCGGTATCACTAGGCCCCTGTATAACTGGAGAAGGACCTCTTTGCTCCTATACTCAACGCCTCTTTTTATGAAGGCCATAATTCCATTAGATTTCTTCACTGCCTGCTGTACATGCTTGCTTCCTTTCAGTGACTGATGCATTAGGACACCCGGATCTCGTTGTATATCCCTTTTCCTAACTTGACACCATTCATATAATAATCTGCATTCATATTCTTACCACCAAAGTGGATAACCTCCCACTTATCCACATTAAACTGCATCTGCCATGCATCCACCCACTCATACAACCTGCCCAAGTGGCCCTGCAACCTTATAGCATCTTTATCACAGTTCACCCAGCTTTGTGTCATTTGCAAATTTGCTCATATTAATTTTAATGCGTTTATCCAAGTCATTGATGTATATTGTAAATAGCTGCGGTCCCAGCACCTAACCTTGCGTTACCCCACTAGTCACTGGCTGCCATTCTGAAAGGGACCCATTTATCCGCACTCTTTGCTTTCTGTCTGCTAACCAACTTTCTATCCATGTCAGTACCCTACCCCCAATACCATGTGTTCTAATTTTGCCCACTTATCTCCCATGTGGGACTTTGTTGAAGGCTTTCTGAAAGTCAAGGTACATTACATCCACCGGGTCTCCCCTGTCCATTTTCCTAGTTACATTCTCAAAGCATTCCAGAAGATTAGTCAAGCATGATTTCTCCTTCGTAGATCCATGCGGACTCGGAACGATCCTGTTACTGCTATCCAAATGCTCCGCAATTTCGTCTTTTATAGTTGACTCCAGCATCTTCCCCACCACCGATGTCAGATTAACTGGTCTATAATTTCCTGTTTTCTCTCTCCCTCCTTTCTTAAAAAGTGGGATAACATTAGCTACCCTCCAATCCACAGAAACTGAACCTGAATCCATAGAACATTGGAAAATGATTGAAAACGGACACAAAAAGCTACAGGAACTCAGCGGGTCAAGCAGCATCTCTGGAGAGAGGGGACTTTTCGGGTCGAAACCCATCTTCAGATTGTGAGTCAGGAGAAAGCAGAACATGAGATATAGGCGGCACTTCGTGAAAAATAATGGGAGGTATGAAAAAGCATCGATAATGAAGGAAAGTTGGAAACCACAATTGCCCATTGTTGGCATGGTTGTGGCAGGATGATTCAGTTGCCCATAGAAGCTGAGAAGGAAGTATCCCTGAATCTGGAGGTGTGCGTTTTTACACTACAAAACCTGATGGGAGAGGGAAAAGAGGGAGTGCCCAGGGTGCGATTCGTCCTTGATTATGCTGCTGGCCTTGCCGAGGCAACATGAGGCATAACTGGAGTCAACAGAATGGAGGTTGGGTGGGGGTGGGGAGTGGGAAGGGGGGGGACCACCGGTGAAATGCACCATGAAACGCGCTGTTTTCATAAGCGACAGGAAATGAATTAGGCCATTCGTCCCATCAACTCTGCACCTTCGGTCAAACATAGCTAATGTATGTACATCGCTCCTAACCCCATCCCCCTGCCTTATCCCCCAAACCGTAATACCATGACATGCTGTTTTACCAGCATCCCTAGAATTGCAATAAAACAGGCACCCAAATTTTATAGATATGAGATTTTATTTTGCGAAGATGTTTGCGTTTAAAGCCGTCTTTTCAAATGGCAGTGAGAATTAACAAGAAATAGGCTCATGAAGTCGATGCTAAGCAACAGCAGCAACGTAGTATGTAGAGTATTCAGTCCTAGAGAACAGTTTGCCTGCAAAAAAAAGATTTAACTTTTAAACATCAGTTGATCGAAGTGAAAGTCAGATAGGATAGACAGTCAAGACTTTTATCCTCAGGGTGGAAAAGTAAACAGTCGAGTATAGTTTACTTTATTTTACTTTACCTTAGTTTAGTATACTTAGAAATACAGCACGGAAACATTCCCTTCGGCGCATCGAGTTCGGACCGACGAACGATCTCCTACACATACTCGGAACAATTTACAATTTTACCAAGCCAGTTACCCTAATCTGTATGCCTTTGGAGTGTGGGAGGAAACTGGAAATTCCGGAAAACCCACGTAGGCCATAGATTGAAGGTGAGAGGGGGCAAGTTTACAATAGTTGTGTCGGGCAAGTTCTTTACACAGAGGGTGATATGTGCCGAGAACACGCTTCCCGGTGTGGTGGTGGAGGCAGATACGGATTTGGAGTTTAAGAGTCTTTTAGATAGGCACATGGAAATGTATGAAATGGAGGGATGTGGATCATGAGCAAGCAGAGATGATTAGTTTAACGTGGCATCATTGTTGGCACAGTCAGAGGGCCCTGTACCGCGTAGAACACAGGACAGTGCATCACAACAACACGCGCTCAGGGGTTCTACGTTGAAACAATCTTATTGACGCGCTGTTGCGTTCAACGGGCTCCACAATAGACAAAATATTTCACTCTGACGAATAGCATAATAATAACTGCAAAATAGGCATTGTTTAAAGTTAGCGAGCACGTGTATATTGCCACTTGTGTGTAAAGAATGCATGGGAAAGTGGTATAATATTGAACTAGTGTGAACGGGTGATCGATGTTCAGCATTGACTCGGTGGGAGGAACGTTCTGCTTTCAAGCTGCATATTTCATTTTGTTTCAAATCATTTCAATTCATTTCAATTCAATTCAATTCAATTTAGTGCATGTTAATTCAATTCAATTCAGTAACGATACGAAAGGAAGGCAAACGCAATGATAGCATTTATTTTGCGAGGACTAGTAGACAAAAATAGGGATGTAATGCTGAGGTTCCATAAGGCACTAGTTGGACTCCATATGGATTGTTGTGAGCAGTTTCGGGCCCCATATTTGAGGAAGGATGTGCTGGCGCTAGAGAGGATCCAGAGGAGGTTTGGGGAAATAATCCCGGGGATGATCGGGTTAACATATGACGAGCGTTTAAAGGCACTGGGTCCGTACTCGTTGCAGTTTAGAAGGATGAGAGGGGACCTCAATGCAACTTGACGAATAGCGAAAGACCTGATAGAGTGAATGTGGAGAGGATATTTCGACTGGTGGTAGAGTCTACGAGAAGTTATTTTGTCAGAGGGTGGTGAATCTGTGGAATTCATTGCCACAGAATGCTGTGGAGGCTAAGGAAATAGATATTTTTAAGACAGAGATAGACAGATTCTTGATTAGCAAAGGTGGCAGGGGTTATGGGGAAAAGGCAAGAGAATGGATTTGAGAGAGAAATATAGATCAGTCATGATTGAATGACGGAATATAATTGATCATCCGAATGGCCTAATTGTAGTCCTAAAAGAGGCCCTTCAGCCCAACGAGTCCGAGCCAACTATCGATCACCCCGGACCATCACACCATCCTACAAATTCTAGGGACAATTTACAATTACACAAAGCCTCTTAACCTTCAAACCCGTAGGTCTTTGCGCTGTGGGAGGAAACCGGAGCACCGGGAGGAAACCGGTCTGGGTCACGGGGAGAACGTATAAACTCCGTGCAGAAAACCCGTGGTCAGGACCGAATCCGTGCCTCTGGCGTTGTATGGCAGCAACTCTACCGCTGCACCACCGTGCACCGTAATATGATCAGACAATTCTCCCACTGCTAAGCTGTCTGGCAAGAACTCTGCGGAGTTTCAGATCAGTGAAATATCATCAGGACAGGAAAAGATGTCAGAGCTTTTGTGCTTCTGCTCTTGTGTTTCGACTGCATTCTATACAACTCAATGGGAAGCCAGCCGTTGACTGCAGCAAGTATTGATGCTTGAACATGCAGTATGTCGGCATAGCCGCGGTCCAGTTGCTGCCTTACAGCGCCAGAGACCCTTGTTCGATCCTGACTACGAGATGCTGTCTGCAAGTTCTCCCCGTGATCTGGGTGGATTTTCTCCGGGTGCTCCGGTTTGCACACACACTCCAATGACTCGCAGGTTTCAAAGTTAATTAGCTTCTGCAATTTGTCCTGGTGTGGAGGGAGTAGGTGGGAAACTGGAATAACATTGAACTAGTGTGAACGGATGACCGTTGGTTGGTACGGACATAGTGGGTGGAAGAGCGTATGTCCGTGCTGTACAACTAAACTAAATTAATCTACAATAAACTAAATTACACTAAAATAAGCTAAACTGAAATGCACTAAACTGAACTACACGAAACTAAACTGAACTGAACTGCTACGAACTAAATTCAGCTGAATTAAACTAAACGGATCTGAACTAAACTGCACTGAACTCAACTTCCCGAATCTGAACACTCGAATATAAAAAACAATCTAAGATGAACTGCACAAAAATTATGCAAACTGAAATGCACTAACCTGAACCCAACTCAACGCTCGTCAACCGAACTTAATTCAATACCCCTAGTGTTGAACGCTAGGATTCCCGCTTAATTTACTACCCCTTCTCTCCGTGAAGAGTGAACCGTGAGGAATTCTGCGCCTCTCACTGACAGGGTTTCTACAGGCAGGTCGTCGACATGAAACATTAACCCTGGTCCTCTGGCCTTCTGCGTTATTCCAGTATTGCCTGTCACCTGTCCTTCAGTGTTTTGGGTAAACATTAAAGAATATATTGATCCACAATAAATTTACCATAGCCACCATCGTCATCATATCCAGCCGACGATTAGTATCCTGTGGGAGAAACAGACTGGCATGAACAATGTTTTGCAGTATTTAATTCAGAAATGAACATTTTAACTCAGTCGGATACAGTTTATTTATTAGCTATGGAATATGCGAGAATTACGCTCATACGTTCCTTAATAGGCCCCAGACCTGATCCAGCCATTTGCTAATGTTTTCACCCGTTTCGAAAAATGGGACTTAATTTTGCACATTTATAATGGTGGGATCTTCGAGGATTATTGAAGAATGGGACTTTATTCCTTGGAGCTCAAAAGGGTTAAGGCTGATCTGGTAGAGGGGTATGAAATTGGGAAGGGAATAGATAGGGTGAATATTCAGAATTTTACCCAAAAGAGGGTAATCAAGAACCAGAGGACAGACGTTTAAGTTAAGGATAGACACAAAGTGCTGGAGTACCTCAGCGGGTCAGGCAGAATCTCCGGAGAAAAGGAATATGTGACGTTTGTTATACCGCATGGAAACAGGCCTTTCGGCCCTTCAAGTACGTGCCGACCACTGATCTCCCTGTACACTAACAGTATCGAACACCATTGACAATTTACAATTTTACCGAAGCCAATTCACCTACAAAGCTACTTGTCTTTGGGACTGGGGGGAAACCAGGGCTCCCGGAGGAAACCCACACGGTCACAGGGACTACACACAAACTCAGTTGTGACACCACCCGAGGTCAGGATCGAACCCCGGTTTCTGGCGCTGCGAGGCAGCAACTCTATCGCAACGTCACTGTGCTGCCACATGAGGAGAGAAGCAGAATATTTACCATAGCCACCTTTTCCGGATCCACCGTATCCACCATATCCACCATATCCACCATATCCGCCACGCCCGCCGCCGTATCCACCGTATCCACCATATCCGCCACGCCCGCCGTATCCACCGTATCCACCATACCCGCCATATCCACCGTGTCCACCGTGTCCACTGTGTCCACTGTATCCACCGTACCCGCCATGCCCGCCGTATCCACCGTGTCCACCGTACCCGCCATATCCACCGTATCCATGGTTTCCACCGTACCCTCCGTACCCACCGTAACCACCGTACCCGCCATACGAGGGCCCATATCCTGTGGGAGCAACAGACAGGCATGAATATTGTTTGCAGAAACAATTCGGAAATGAACGTCACTCAGTCGGTGTGTTTTTGCTTTTAACTGGCGAATCTTGTGTGAAGGTGGATTGTCAGTCATAGAGTCACAGATTCGTAAAGCACAGAAACAGGCCCTCCGGACGACTTGCCCTTGCCGACCAAGCTGCCCCATCTACACTAGTTCCACCAGTCCGCATTTGGCCCAATAATAGTCACTCAGCCAGTCTGTTAAAGAGAGTAGCTAATATTTCACCACACGTTGAGCTACAAGGTGGCAGAGCGGTGGAGCTGGTAGAGCCGCTGGCAGAACCACTAACATTTTATACAGTGTCCGAAATTAACATTTTAACTCAATCAGATGCAGTTTTCATTAAACCTTGGGGTAAATCGGACGATCAGTCTTTAAGCCAGTCCCTGATATGACGGAGGTGTTTTCTAACACTTTAAGACACACCGCGCTGGAGTAACTCAGCGGGTTAAGCAGCATCTCCGGGGACCATGGCTCGGTGACATTTTGTGTTTGGACCCTTCTTCAATGTGAGCCGAATCGGCGCCTTTCAATTTCTCCGGAAATTCTGCCTGACATGTGGAATTACTCCAGCACTCTGTGCCATTTTGTGTAATGCAGAATCTGTACCATAAGTTCATAAGTTATCTGAGCCGAATTAGTCCATTCGGCCCATCAGGTCTACTCCACAATTCAATCATGGCTAATCTATTGTTCCCTATGAACCCCATTCGCCTGCCACCTCTCCATCGTCCATGACAACTGTAGTAATCAGGAATCTCTCAATCTCCATCTTAAAATATCCAATTACTTGTCATCCACAGCCATCTGTGACAATGAACTCCATCGATTCGCCACCCTCCGACTAAATAAGTATGTCTTCGTCTCCTTTCAAAAGGCATCTCCTTTATTCTGAGAATGTGGCCCCTGTTCCTATACACTACCACAGATAGAAATCTCCTGCTCACATTCACTCTATCCAGACATTTCACTATTCGATAAGATTCAATGAGGTCACCCATCATCCGAAATTCCAGCGAGTGCAGGCCCAGTGCCGTGAAACGCTCAACATACTTTAACCCTATCATTTATGGGATCGGTATGGGATCGGATGGACCCTTCTTCAATAGGTCCTGAAACGTCACCTCCATGTTCTCCAGTAATGTGGCATTTTGTGTAAACCAACATCTGCACTACCTTATCTCTACAAATATCTTACTACTTGCCAGGCTTAAACTATGGCATGGGATGAGGAGAGACTTTGTTGACACAATATTGTTTCATTTGGCACTCTAAATTTCCCCCATTTGCCTGCATTTGGCCTCCTGCCCTCTAATCCCTTCAAAATCAATATATCTATCCAAAAATCATAAATATTGCGTGAATCAGGTGCAGTATATGTAGATTTAGAGACGCAGCATGGAAACAGACCCTCGTGCTACTAAGTCCACGCCGACCATCGATCACACGTTCACGGTACTTCCCTGTTATCCCACTTTCGCATCCAACCTCAATACATCAGGGACAACTTACAGATGGTCAATTAAGCTACAAACCCGCACGTTGGAATAAATGGAGAAATAATTCATAAAGAAATGAATTACCATAGCCACCATAACCGTACGATTTACCTGTTGAGGAAATAGATTTGAATAAGCATTGTTTGTCGGGAGAACGTACACACTCTGCACAGACAGCACAAGAGGTTAGGATCGAACGCTGTGAGGCAGCTGCGCCACTGTTAAAAGTTCTCTCCTTAAATTAGAGAGAGGTTCTACACCTAAGTTTTTTTTAAATCAACATGTCATTATTCTGTTTTTCCTAAATTGAAACATAAACTGAACGAAATACGTTACCTCCGTATCCATGTGGAGCGGAATCTGTGAAATGAACAGAACTGTGTTATTATTATATTTAAGAAATCGTGTAAATAATCACTTTTCAAGCACAGACCCAATCTCACCACCTTGCCATTTCCCAATAGATCTACAGGTAGGAAATACTAACTTCCCGACACAGAAATGGATACCTCCAACTATGCTACCGAGAGACTTGGATGCTGATAATAACTTCATGTAACCCATAACACTGTTCCTGTTCGCAGGCAATTCATTGAAGGTGGACCATCTCCTTCTCACTTTCCATTCAATGCCTGTCTAGTATAACAGTTTTATTCTAGTTCGCAGTAAGCGATAATTTCTAGGAGCAGTATTAGGTCATTCGTCCCGTCAAGTCTACTCCGCCATTCAGTCATGGCTGATTAATCTTTCCCTCTCGAATCCATTCTCCTGCCTTCGCTCCATAACCCCTGACACACTTACTGATCAAGAATCTGTCAACGTCCACCTTAGAATGATCCATTGACGTGGCCTCCATAGCCGTCTGTCCCCAACAACTCTCACCAGTTTTCCCGCTAATTGGCTAGCACGCAACAAACGCTTTTCACTGTGTCTCGGCACAAGTGACCGGAAACTAAACTCAAACTCGGTCATCTTTGATGTCAAGGGACCTCCTCTGACAAAGACTTACCAACGGCGGTGGCCGCAATGAGGACCACGAGGAGGAAACAAAGGCACGACATGTTCGCGGTGAGTTGTCACACTCGGGGTGATGTGTGCTGTGTGAACTAGGCCTTTTATGTGCCTCAGAGCCATCTGACCACAAAGTTGGCTCCAACTGCAACGTGGCATTTGGCAAAAGCAATGAATCTTCACGACTCTAACTTGGCCAGGGATGAGTGAACATGTAACGTACTGGCTGTCAAACAGATAAGAAAATGCAAATACTTGTACGGTCGAGCGGATTCAGAATTTAATGTTTGCTGCCAGTTGAAATGAAATCAACCACTTAGGTCCAGCTTGTTGAACTTCACCAAAGCCATTGACCCCTGGCTGTTCATGTAATTGATCAGAGGATATGTGCACTGCCGAACGGTGGCAAAGTGACACAGCTGGTAAAGCTACTCACAGCAGCAGAGACCCATGTTCGATCCTGACCTTGGGTGCTGTCTGTGTTTTATTTAGTTTAGTTTAGTGTAGAGATACTACGTGGTATTAGGCCATTCGGCCCAACCAATCCGCGGAGACCAGCGATCCCAGTACACGAGCACCATCCTACGCACCAGGGACAATTTACAATCTTTACCAAAGCCAATTAACCTCCAAATCTGCATGTCTTTGGAGTGTGGGAGGAAATCGGAGAACCAGGGGAAACCCCACACGGTCACGGGGACAATGTGCAAACTGTGTACAGACAGCTCCCATCGTCAGGAAGGAACCCAGGTGTCTGGCGCTGCAAGCCCGCAATTCCTCCACTGTTTGTGGGGTTTCCAAATTCTCACTGTGACCGGTGCCTTTTAGATAGCTACATGGATAGGAGAGGTTTACAGAAATGCATCACAGCATGTTTTCGCAACACCGCCATTCAAGGGAGCAAGAAAATGCAGAGAATTGCGGATGCAGCCCAGGCCATCATACAAACCAGGCTCCCATCCATTGACTCCATTTACACATCATGCTGACTCGGCAAGGCCACCGACACAATCAAGGACGAGTCGCACTCTAGTCACTCCCCACTCTCACATCAGGCTGAATGTATAAAAGTGTGAAAATACATAAGGCCAGTTTCAGGGACTGTTTCTTCCCAGCTATTGACAGGCAACTGAACGATCCGACATACAACTAGAGAGCGGTCCTGAGCTACTATCTACCTCATTGAAGACCATCGGAACATCATTGATTGGACCTTACAATACAATACAATAAAATATATCTTTATTGTCATTATACATGGGTACAACGAGATTGGGAATGCGCCACCCATACGATGCAATAAATTACTTTGCTTGTGAGCATTCATTTAAACAACCCAATGAAACAAATTAGAGCAGTTTTAAAACAGAATAAAGTGCAAGTGGATCTGTGCCGGTTCAATGTGGGATGTGACCATCCGGCTCAGCAGGACCGGTTCATAGCAGCTATGGCCCTGGGGATGAAGCTGTTCCTGAGTCTGGAGGTGCGGGCGTAGAAAGCCTTGTATCGTCTGCCCGATGGTAGAAGTTCCTCTGAGCTATATGGACTACCCGCTGAAGTGCTTTCCTCTCTGCACTATCTTGCACATAACATGATTCATGTTATTCCCTTTCTCATGTATCTGTACAGTCTGGATGGCTCGATTGTAACCATGTGTTGAGTTACTCCAACATCTTGTTTTATCCCCCTCCTACAATCAGGCTGAATGAGCGCCCCTAACTAAAATGTCAGCTTTACAATCCCTCCATAGATGCTGCCTGACCCGCTGTCCCTGCAACTCTTTGTGTTTTCCTCATGATTTCAATGTCAAGAGTGTCTAATGTCAGGGGGAATGTA
Source organism: Rhinoraja longicauda (assembly GCF_053455715.1). Lineage (NCBI taxonomy): Eukaryota > Metazoa > Chordata > Chondrichthyes > Rajiformes > Arhynchobatidae > Rhinoraja > Rhinoraja longicauda. The sequence continues at coordinate 29,257 of NW_027602432.1, forward strand.
CAGATAAATACGACATGCCACATAATAGCATACATGTACAGAGGTATGGTGCGATCCAAGTCCATTCCTCCCTGAAAGTGGCAAAACAAGTAGATCGAGGCGTAAAAATGGCGTTTGGTAGGCCTGTTTTCATAGCTTGGGGCATTGAATTGAGAATCAGGAAGTCGTAATGCAGCTTTCTCGAGCTTTGGTCAGGCCGCATTTGTCGTATTGCGAGCAGTTCTGTTCGCTATATTACAGAAAAGACGTGGAAGCTTTGAAAAGAGTGCAGAGAAGATTTCCCAGTACGATAGATACAAATTGCTGGAGTAAGTCAGCCGGTAAGGCAGCATTTCTGGGGGAAAGAGATGGGTGACGTTTTGGGCGGGACACTTCTTCAGATCCTTTACCAGAATGATGCCAGGATTGGGAGATATTAGCGACAGGCCGAGGTTGGACAGACTTTGATTGTTTTCTCTGGAACGCTGGAGGATGCGGCGAGACTGGACAGAAGTATATAAAATTATGAGTGGCGTTGATAGTGTAGTTAGAATTTTTTTCCACGATGGAAAAATCAAATAATAGATGGCATAACATTAAGGTGAGAGTGACAACGTTTAAATGAGTTGTGCGGGGCACGTCCCTTTACACAGAGGGTGATGGGAACATGTGGTGGTGGTGGAGGCAGGGAATAATCTTTTGGATAGGCCTGTAGATATATGTTGAAGGAATGGATGGATATGAATGAGGTGTAGTTCGAAAATGATAATGTTGGCAATATGGTTGGCACACACATATTGGGCTGAAGGACCTGCTCTTGTATTACATGGCTTGATGTTCCACATCGGCGTTTTCCAGTGTACTCAGGTTTTATTGGAAATTTGTAGACTTTGCATTTCTTTTTGCAGATGGTACAATTCGGCGGAGTAGAGATGCATGTTTAGGTTCATGAATGTTTAGGTTCATGAACGTTCGGTTGACAGTACAAATCCATTAAACATTGAGTCACACAGCACGGAAACAGACGCTACATATCAACTCGTCTATGACGTCAAATATGCCCTATCCAAGCTAGTTTCTTTTGCCCAAACGTCTGGTAGTATCCCATGTACATCTTAAACTTTCCTGTCCATGTACTGTTCCAAATAACTTGAGATTAAGTTCTCCCCTTCCCAGTTCATCCACTGTCTTCCTGTCTCCACCTATATCCTTTCTTTGTCCCGCCACCTGACATCAGTCTGAAGAAGTGTCTCGACCCGAAACGTCACCCATTCACTGTCTCATAGATGCTGCCTGACCTGCTGAGTTACTCCAGCATTTTATGATACCTAAAATTCAATTAAGATCATTTCAACTTTTGAGTTTCTGGAGTGTAACATGGTCTGAACCTGCATATTGTATGGCAGGGCTCTGGTGAGTGTTGTAGAACAGATGGGACTCGGAGTACAGGTAAATAATTCCTTGAAGGTGGCACAACAGGTAGATAGTGGGATGGGTCAAAAACGCTTTTGGCACATGTTCCTTCTTCAGTCAAAGTATTGAGTGTGGAAATTGGGAGTTCATGTAACTCTTGTACATGTATAAGACGTCCATAAGGCCGAATGTTGAGTAATGTGTTCACTTCTGGGCACCTTGTTACAGGAGAGACGTTGTCAAGTTGGAAACGGTGCAGAAAAGATCTAAGTGCATGTTGCCAGGACTCGAGGGCCTGAAAAATAGACAGAGGTTGAGCAGGCTGTGACAATATTCCTTGCATGCAGGAGATGGAGGGGTAATCTTGCAGGGTTGAATAAAGTCATGAGAGGAATAGAGGAATAGTCAAGAGAGCAAGAGTCAAGTCAAGTCAAGTCAATTTTATTTGTATAGCACATTTAAAAACAAACCACGTTGACCAAAGTGCTGTACATCTGTTTAGGTACTAAGGAAAAAATGAAACATACAGTAGCACACAAACATAACAGCACATACAAAACAGTTCATGCCGCCTCCTCAATGGGCCTCAAACGCTAGGGAGTAGAAATAGGTTTGGAGCCTGGAGTTAAAGGAGTCGATGGAGGGGGCAGTTCTGATGGGGATAGGGATGCTGTTCCACATTCTAGGAGCTGCAACCGCAAAAGCGCGGTAACCCCTGAGCTTAAGGCTAGACCGCGGGATAGTGAATAGCCCCAAGTCGGCCGAGCTCAGGGACCTGGAGTTAGAGAGGTGGGTTAGAAGATTTTTGAAGTAGGGCGGGGGGGCGTCCATTTAGGGCTTTATATGTGAATAGGAGGAGTTTGAAGTTCATTCTGTACCGTACAGGGAACCAGTGGAGAGAGGCCAGAATCGGCGTGACGGCGAGATCGAGGGGTAATCTTGCAGGGTTGAAAAATTTCAAGAGAGGAATAGTCAAGAGAGGAAGAGTCTCTTGCCGAGAGTAGGTGAATCGAGGAACAGAGGACATAGTTTTAAGGTGAATGGGGAAATATTTGATAATAATCTGAGGGGTAATGTTTTCACACAAAGAGTGGTGGGTGCATGACCGAGCTGCCAGAGGAGGTATTTGAGGCGAGGACGATTGCACCGTCTAGGAAACAATCGGAAATGTGCATGGACAGGGCAAGTGTAGAGGGACAGGGACCAGTGTAGATGGGAAATATTGGTCGGTGTTGGCACGTTGTATGACTCTATGAGTCTATGCATGTGACAACTGCCCTCATGCTCCCTTGGCTCTCGGCACTGACCAAATGCCACGTTGATGCCTCAAGCTTGGCAAGCGAGGGAGCCTGCAAAGGATTTGGCTGAACATTTGGTTTTCTTTCTACTTCAGATAATCATCTGAGGACAGCATGTCACTTATCCCATTTGCCATCTTCAAATATTCCATCAATATTCATGAACTGTTGCCGATGGGTTCTGCTGCAGTGTTTCAATTTGTGAGGGGGCTATTACTTCAGCATGGTAACATAGATTGCCCCAGAAAGCATTTTATCGGGATGCATTTCGTCTATGGCATACAAAATGCCCAATCCAAGCTAGTTCCGTTTGTTCAAACGTCTGGCAATGTCTCGTATCCCTCTGAACCTTTCCTGTCCATGTACTTGTCCAAATAACTTGAGATTCAGTTCAGATCATCTCAACTTTCGTGCGACACAGTGGCGCAGGAGTAGAATTGCGGCCTTACAGCGCCAGAGACCTGGGTTCGATCCTGACTGCCGGTGCAGTCTGTACAGAGTTTGTACGTTCTCCGTGTGACCGAGTGGGTGGACTCCGCGTGGCAATATCTCAATTGTCCCTTGGATGTAGAATATTGTCATTGTATGGGAATAGCTGGTCGGCCCGGACTCGGTCAACTAAATCAAACTAAACTAAACTAAATTAAACATTACATCTATAGCCCAGTTTTCATTGGCCCATTCGCCTTGTTACATTCATGCAAGAAATGTGAGGTGTTGCATTTTCTAAATTATAATACGGGCAGGTCCTGCTTATTGACAAAATGGCGGCGCTGCCATAGCAGCTGCGGCTTACCTGCGGTCCATTTGTCTTTGTGTTTTTGTTGTTGTTTTTTGTCTTAATTGTAGTTGTGATGTCGTGTTTTTGTGTTTGTGTACTGTGTGTGTATGTGGGGGGAGGGGGGAACTGTAAAATTGTAAATAGGTGTCCCTTCCGTACGGAGACCCGACCTTTGTTTTCTGGGTGTTGTCTCCGTTCCTGCTGCGGCCTACCATCGGCCCAACTCCTGGAGCTGGCGGCCTCCAGGGCTCTGGTTCGCAGAGCCCGCGGATCGGACTTACCTTCACCGGAGCCGGCCGTCCTCGATGGCTGCGGGAGCGGCTGCGACTCGCCTTAGGCTCGGGCCGCGTGGATGCCGACATCGGTAGCTCCGGCAGCGGCAGCGGGTTCGCCCGCCTCGGATCGCGGGGCTTGGGTCGCGGACATTTCACCGTCCGGCGCGGCTTAAGATATGCCGCGGGATTTTTCTCTGCTGGGCGGGGGCTTCAATGTCGGGAGCCACGACCGCCCCGACGTGCAGCAACAGTGGCAGCGTGTTCGCCCGCCCCGGATCGGACTTATCATCGGCGGAGCCGGCCGTCTTCGGAGGCTGCGGGAGCGGCTGCGACTCGCCTGAGGCTCGGGCCGCTGCGGACCTTCCGGCGCGGCCTGCAACCACAACAACCTGACTGCGGGAGAGGACAGCAGGAGAAGGGAAAAGACATTGTGGCCTTCCATCACAGTGAGGAGAGGACTGGAGGAGACTCACAGTGATGGATGTTTCTTTGATGGATGTTTCTTTTTTTGTGTGTTTTTGGGGTTGTGTAATTTTAATGCCTATTTAATGCTTTTATTGTTGGACTGTGGGTGACTGAATTTCGTCCAATATTGGATGACAAATAAAGCTATCTTGAATCGTGAATCTTGAATCTCTTGAATGGTCGGTCTCTGGTGATTGTTGTGCAACAGAGTGGTCTCGGAGTGCAGGGACATAATTCCTGGAAGCTATCATCACAGGTAGATGGGGGGGGGGGGGGGGGGGTTAATGAAGGCTTTTGGCCCGTTGCACTTCTTCAGTCAATATATTGAGGTTAGACGTTTGGAGGTCATGTTGCAGTTGAATTCGGCGTTGATGAGGCCAAATTTATCGTGGTGTTCAGTTCTAGGCACCATGTTACAGGAAAGAAGTCATGTTGGAAAGGGATCAGAGAAGATTTACGCGCCTGTTGCCAGGGCTCGAGGGCCTGAGCTATAGAGAGAGTTTGAGCAAGCTGGGGGAAAATTCATGAAAGGAACAAAGGAAGAGTCATGAGAGGAAGACTCTCTTGCCCAGGGAAGGTGAATCGATGGCCAGAGGACATAAGTTTAAAATGAAGGGGAAAATATTTGATCATAAGCTGGCGGCACGGTAGCGCAGCGGTAGAGTTGCTGCTTTACAGCGAATGCAGCGCCGGAGACTCAGGTTCGATCCTGACTACGGGTGCTGCACTGTAAGGAGTTTGTACGTTCTCCCCGTGACCTGCGTGGGTTTTCTCCGAGATCTTCGGTTTCCTCCCACACTCCAAAGACGTACAGGTATGTAGGTTAATTGGCTGAGTAAATGTAAAAATTGTCCCTAGTGGGTGTAGGATAGTGTTAATGTACGGGGATCACTGGGCGGCACGGACTTGGTGGGCCGAAAAGGCCTGTTTCCGGCTGTATATATATGATATGATATGATATGATATGATATGATATGATATGATATGGTAATGTTTTCACTCAAAGAGTGGTGGGTGGATGGAACGAGCTGCTATTGGAGGTAGTCGAGGCAGGGGTGATTGCACCTTTTAGGAACTATTGGACAGGTACATGGACATGACACGTTTAGAGGGCTATAGGTTAAACGAAGTCAGGTGGGACTAGTATAGATGTGACATGTTGGTCGGTGTGGGCAAGCTGGCATGAAGGGCCTGTTGCCACAATGTTTGGCTCTATAACGCGACTCCTAGCCACGTGACAACTGCCTTCATGCCCTCTTGCTCTTGTCACTGCCCACATGCCACATTGCTGCCTCAAGCTTGGCAAATGAGGCAGCTTGCAAAGGAACTTGCTGAACATTGTGATTTTTTCTACTTGAGATAATCATCTGAGGACAGTATGCCCTTTATTTTATTTGCCATCTTTAAATATTTCACCAGTACTCATGAACTAATTCTGATGGGATTTGCTGCAGTGTTTCAATTTGTGAGGGGGCTATTACTTCACCATTGTGTCACTGATTGCCCTAGAAATCATTGTATCGGGGTGCATCACAGCTTGGTTTGGCAACAGCTCCATCCAAGACAGCAAGAAATTGCAGAGAATTGTGGATGCAGCCCAGCCGTCACACAAACCTTCTTTTGACTCCATTTACACCTCACGCTGCCTCGGCAAGGCCACCAGCACAATAAAGGATCACCCCCACCCCGGATACTCCCTCTTCTCTCTTCTCCCATCGGGCGAGTTCAATAAAAGTGTAAGCACGCACACCTCCAGTTTCAGGGACAGTTTATTCCCGGCTGTTATCGGGCAACTGTACCATCCTACCAACAAATTGAGAGCATTCCTGAACTATTATCTATCTCTTTGGAGATGCTCGGACTAAGCTTGATAGGGCTTTACTGGCTTTATCTTGTACTAAATGTTATTCACTTTATGCCCTTTATCATGTATCTGTAGACTGTGGGTGGCTTGATTGTATTGACTTTCCGCTGTCTGGCTCGCACACAACAAAAGCTTTTGTCTGTACCTCGATACACTTAAAAATAAAGAAAACTAAACTCATTGATTGCGAAGATTTTTAACACGGAGCACAGAACAGTACAGTACAGAACGGGCCCTTCGGCCCACAATGTCCATACTGAGCATGATATAGTTAAAATAATCGCCTCTGCCTGTACGTGATCCGTGAATGTCCCTTCATACTCAGCATACACAAGTGTCATAGAATCATACTGTCATGAAATACAGCATTAAACATGGCCGTCACACCTTGCCCACGCCGACCAACATGCCCCATCTACACTAGTTCCACCTGAATGTGATTGGCCCTTATCCCACTAAACTTACCGTAGCCATGTGGCTACATAAATGTTGCTTAAACATTGTGGTATGACTTGCCTCAGCTGCCCCTTCTGGTAGTTCGTTCCATATACTTACCCCGGAACCACCCTTTGTGTAAATATGTCGACCATTGGCTCCAATAAACCCCCCCCCCCCCCCACCACCTCGCTTTAAACCCTATGTCCTCTGCTTCTTGATTCCCCTACCCTGGGTAAAAGAGTCTGCCTCTCATGGTTTTAGATGTGATAGAATCGGAGGGGCAAGAGGTGGGGGTGTTGCATTGCTTGTCAGGGAGGATATCGCAGCAG